>NC_053160.1:17695107-17902607 GCF_016835505.1 Polypterus senegalus
ACACCTGAGACATAAGTCACCCACATCCGGTCTGTATTGAAACGTCACCTGGTTGTCTCAGAACAAGGACGAGGTGACTTTTCTGCTTGTCTTTCCTGAAGGTGACTTTTTAATTGAACTGCCTGGGAATCAGAGCTCAGATTACGACACACGGGTAACTTTCCAGTTCTGCTACCACCCACAAGGCCTGCCTTTCACTTCCTAATATTTTAAGCCTGAATTAGTCACTGACACTAATTGCATACAAGCACTATAACCTGAGCTCTGAAATTAAACACCACCAGGCACTGCAGCCAGTCCCACCATGTCTTGTCTCACAGATAGGCCAAATTTAGTTGTAATCAATGTTGCTGCATACACTGCATTTAATGGAACATTTTTTATGTGAACATGCCATTCAGCAAAGTATGACTTGATGATTTTTATTCACATAATATTTCCAAATTGACAGTCAAGTCATGGTTGAAAGCTACTGTTTTTCTTGCTAATTTCTACATGCCTTTGAGGATGATTCTTCACAAAGATTTGCTTGTTGCATTCATAATCCATAGTAAATTTTCCCAATGAATTGAACTCAAAGCCTTTGGAGCCAGTATGGAGCTCTTGCTTGTTTCATGGATTAATTAACTCCAGCACTGGTTAGTCACATAAGGCATATTGCTCTCTGATGGCCATAAAACCCACTGGCTCTTGGGAAGGCTGCCCAGTTATCGCTGTGGGCTGTTGATATAAAGTATGCATCTTGCCAGACCAGTCCTTTGACAATCCTGTGTCTAGAAGACTATTGACAGTTAAACAGCCTGTAACAAATTTTTACTGGGTGAATTTAAAGGAAAAGATTGGTATTTTTTTAAGTCAATTTTTTTCTTCACTGTCATGGTTTATACAGTCCCTGGGCAAATTATTAGAAATGTAATGCCAGCTGCTTATCCATGTAATCAGCCAATCATGAGGCATAAAATCCTGCAGATACAGGTCAGGAGCTTCAGATAAAGTTTACATCAAACACCAGAATAGGGTCATTTCAGTGATTTTAACCATGGCATGATTGTTGGTGCCTGATGGGCTTGTCTGAGTATTTCTGTAACTGCTGCTCTACTGGGGTTTTCATGCACAGCAGTCTGTAGAGCTTTCTAAGAATGGTGTTAAAAAAGCACCAGTGAGTGGCACATCTGTGGACAGAAATGCCACAATGATCAGGTCAGAGGACAATGGCCATACTGGTTTGATCTGACAGAAAGGCTACAATAACTCAGATAACGACTCTGTAAAACTGTGGTGAGCAGAAAAGCATCTCAGTATGCACAACACGTTGGACCCTGAGGCAGATGGGCTACAACAGCAGAACACCGTGTCAAGTTCCTCTCCTGTCAGCCAAGAACAGAAGATGAGGCTGCAGTGGGCACAGGCTCACCAAAACTGGGCAGTTGAAGATTGGAAAGACATAACCTGGTTTGATTCCGTTTATTTTCTGCTAAAGCACACAGATGGTAGGGTTAAGCTGGTTAAATTTGCAGATGATTAGCAGATAATTTGGAATCAGTTATATCATTACAGAAAAACTTGGACAGCATACAGGCTTGGGCAGATTTGTGGCAGATGAAATTTAATGTTAGTAAATGTAAAGTATTACACATAGGAAATAAAAATGTTAGGTTTGAAAATACAATGGGTGGTCGGAAAATCGAGAGTATACCTTATGAGAAGGATTTAGGAGTCGTAGTGGACTCTGAGATATCAACTATCAGACAGTGTTCAGAAGCCATTAAGAAGGCTAACATAATGTCAAGTTATAAAGCACCTTGATGTGTGGAGTACAAGTCACAGAAGGTTCTGCTCAAGCTTTATAACACACTGGTGAGGCCTCGTCTGGAGTACTGGGTGCAGTTTCGGTCTTTCGTTAGAAAAGGTCAAGAGAAGAGCAACTAGGCTGATTCCAGGGTTATGGGGGATGAATTATGAGGAAAGATTAAAAGAGCTGAGGCTTTGCTGTTTAAGAGGTGACATGATAGAAGTGTTTAAAATTTCAAAGGGAATTAGTTCAGTGGATCAAGACAGTGACTTTTAAATGAGTTGATCAAGAACATGGGGACACAGTTGCAAACTTGTTAGGGGTACATTTCACACAAACATTAGGAAGTTTTTCTTTACACAAAGAAAGACAGACACTTGGAATAAGCGACCAAGTAGTGTGGTAGACAGTAAGACTTTAGGGACATTCAGTACTCGACTTGATGTTATTTTGGAAGAAATAAGTGGATAGGTCTGGTGAGCTTTGTTGAGCTGAATGGTATGTTCTCGTCTAGATTGCTCTAATAATAGGGTTAGAATTTGGCATCAACAGCATGAATCTATAAACCTAACCTGACCTAGTGTCAGCAGCCCAGGCTGGTAATGGTGTAATGGTGTGGAGAATATTTTCTTAGTACACTTTGTGCCCATTAATACCAATCAGTCATTACTTAATTGCCACAGCCTATTTGTTGCTGATCATGTGTATCCCTTCATGGCCAAGGCTGTCTTCTAATGGCATGATAATAAGATTAGGCAGATTAGATAAACCTTTATTAATCCCATGGAGCAATTCAAATGAATACTGCAGCAAAAACATAAAAAGCAATAATACAGACTCATAGGACTAATAATGCAGCCAATAAATAAATAAGTAAATAAACATAAGGAGTACATAGGGTGGAAACACTTAACTGCCCGATAGCAGTAGGCACAAAAGTCCCTTAGAGACACTTCTTAGCATTCCATGATGGAATGAGCCTGTGGCTAAAAGTGCTGTAAGAGAGCGAGTGCCTCCTGGAGGGGATGGAGAGGAGTTTTCACGATGGCTTAAAATTTACCCACAATCCTCATTTCCACAACAGCTTCCAGTTTATCAAGGATTCGCCCTAAGGCTTTCATAATTAGTTTGTTCAGGCATTGTGCTTCTTTTCAACTCAAGTTTCCTCCCCAGAAGACCACAGCATAGAACAACACACTGGCTACTATGGACTGGTTAAACATTTCCAGCAGTTTAAAGGCCTGAGTCTCCTTAGGAAGTCCAGTCTGTTCTGGCCCTACTTGTACAGTACTGCTGTGTTGTTCAGTTTGTTGTTCATGTGAACCCCCAGGTATTTGTAGCTATCCGCCACTTCCACGTCCTCCAGCTGAATGGTGACCGGTCTCAGAGGCTTCATGGCACATTGGAAATCCACAACAAGCTCTTTTGTGTTGCTGATGTTGAGTTGCAGGCTGCTGTCCCTGCACCACAAGATGAAGCCCTCAATGACTTTCCTGTACTCTGACTTGCCTACATTATTAATGCAACATATGATGGATGAGCCATCTGGACATTTCTGTAGATGGCTAGCCCTGCTATTGTGCTAGAAGTCTGTTGTGAAAAGGAATTGCAAACTGGTTTCATAAACATGGCTTTGAGTTAACAAACACAGTATGTCCTCAGTACTTACGCGACACTAAAAACAACCTCATGGCTGCATTATCTGCCCATTATAATTTATATACACTATAATTTATCAGCAAAGCTCCAGACCTGCTCTCCATCATAATCAGCAGCCATCAATTTTGCTTTTACACTTCAACAGAGATTTTTAACTTTCATTGGGTACTTCTTTTAAAAATGTTATGCTTAACATCCTTAGTGTTACATTTTTTCTCAAGAAGCGTTGCATTTTTCTGGCTTGAAAAATTACATATTTATTAAATCTCATCTTTCTACGTGCAAAACGCTAAAAGTACAAAGTGAGAAGTGTAAAAAGTATAATAATATTAATAATATGAAATAAATAACAATAATAATGATGAGGCTAATACTGTATATACTGTCAAAATATGTCTGTTGTGTAGTATACCTTTGAGAAGAAAAACTGCTTAGGTGTACAGTCATTTACCTGACGCTGTTCAGCGCTACGGTTCATCTCAACAACAATTCTTTTGATTGCGTCATCATCAAGAAATAACTTGAGGTAAGTAATGCCCCACAAAATCAAAACTAGATGGTGCTGGTTTATTTGAAGCAAGGACTACAGAAACTGAAATGCGAATGTCACTTTTGGATTCATTAAAATCTTTTTCGGTTTCTTGTCCATTTCAGTTTCATTGCCTGAAGACTGATGCACTTCGTCATCACAGCTAATGTGAGGCTTCTCTGCATCCCTGCTTGTGCTGCTCATGGCCTGCTGAAAAATGTTTCTTACAAAATGCTATTATGAGTCTAGGAGAAGACATGTCTACACCTTTGCCCAGGTAGCAATCGAGCCTGACGCTTACATAAGACACACCTATACTGTTACTCAGGTAATGCCCGGGACTAACACTGTTAGCACATTTACAGCCTGAATAATCCTCGGTTCTAAGGGCTCATTTATACCTCACGCTCAGAACGCGTACGCGTCCGCATCATGGCTGCCACGCGTTCCCAGCGTTCATTTCACGCGCCCTCTGAGCAGGTCTTCAGAAATTAACGCGATGCGTGCGCGAGTTGCAGTACCAGCAAAAAGTCGGGGGGCGCAGTATGCTAAAAGTCGGAACGTGACGTCAGAGTCTCTGTTTACTATCTACATGTGACAGCAAGCCTCTATGGAGATACTTCGGGGATCGATGTGAGCGCTTTGCTGTTTGATGAATGGTTCAAAGTGGTGAAGCAAAATGCCAACATACAGATGCATTCGTGGTGCTTTTATATTCAAGCGTCGCATATTCCCGATCGTAATGACACGATACATTTTAAAAGTCTCACATACCATCTTTTGTGCCGTCTATTTTTTATTTTTTTACTGTACCTGCTGTCAGGTACAAGAAGCTCGTAGCGATGAAAAACTGGGATGCGTTCGATGGTCTGCTTTAATAATAAAGTAAACTACGAGGTTAAAGTGGACATTTCGAGATTAAAGCCGAAATTTCCACTTTAATCACAAAATACACGTTTTCACCATGTCTTTTATTTTTTTCTCAGTGGCTCAAATACAGCGCTATACATTATGTTGGCGATGTGAAGTTGCAAAAAAAAATAGACAGCACTGAGACTTTTAAAATGTATCGTGTCATTACGATCGGGAATATGCGAAGTTTGAATATAAAAGCACCACGAATGCATTTGTATGTCGGCATTTGGCTTCACCACATCGAAGCATCCATCCCGTAGGATCGGCATAGAGGCTTTCTGTCACATGTAGATAGTTCCCGAATGTAATGACACGATACATTTTAAAAGTCTCACATACCATCTTTTGTGTCATCTTTTTTAATTTTTTTATTTTTACAACTTAACAACAGCAACATAATATATAGCGTTATATTTGAACCACTGAGAAAAAAATAAAGGACACGGTGAAAACGTGTATTTTGTGATTAAAGTGGAAATTTCGGCTTTAATCTCGAAATGTCCACTTTAACCTCGTAGCTTACTTTATCATTAAAGCAGACCGTCGTAAACTTCATCCCAGTTTTTAATCGCTACGAGCTTCTTGGACCTGACAGCTGCGGCAAGCAGCAATAGATCGCCAAACAGAACAAATTAAATGTATGATATTCCAACTCTCTGCACATTTAGAATCTTTAGATAAATACTTGATATCACTTTCATGATGGAATGCATTAAAGTGTGTATGTTACATTTTACATATAATTTCATTTAAATAATGAATACTGTTAATAATTACACACATGGGGGTGACACGGTGGCGGAGCAATAGCACTGCTGTCTCGCAGGGAGTTACGTTGCTGGTATTTCCTGCTTGTATTCCACACTGTGCTCCGGTTTCCTTCCAAAGATATGCAGATTTGGGGATTTGGTGCCGCTAAAATGACGCTAGTGTATGTGTGCTTGTATTCACCTTGCGATGAGCGGAGACCTCGTCCAGGGATTGTTTCTCAGTCGTGCCCAATGCTTGTTGGAATGGACACATCCCTGGATTGATGGATTTAATCAATAAACATCCTTTTCACAGATATTGCGGTAAGGTGTTATCGGAATTTAATAGGTGTTCTAGGCAATTCACAACACAGAGAAGCCGAACATGTTCTCACCGTGATAATATCTCACACTGCCGCCTGGTGGACTCCTCCAGATTTACGTAAAGTACGTGCACAAGTATAAACATTTCAACGCTTGCGAAGCAGGAGCGTCCGCTGCAGCATGCGTCGCGTCGCGTGAAGTATAAATGAGCCCTAACGCTTTTAACACTGTTTTCAAAGCCTGAGTGACTCTAAGGTCTAACGCTAATGAGGTTAAGAAATTTGTGATGGTCTCACTGTGACTATTCTACTTTCCTCTTCTTCTCAGGTTCCCCCTCCTGTCACCACTGCAAAAGATGTCTGCAGCTTATTCAAAAAGCAAAATATTAAAAAAGCTGCAGGCCCAGACCTTTTTTCCTTTTCCACACTCAGACACGGTGCAGAGCATTTGTCTACAGTATTTGCAGACATTTTCAACCAATCTGTGGATCTGTGCACTGTTCCTGCCTGCTTAAAGACCTCCACCCTCATTCCAGTAGCAAATAAATCAATGATCATTATCCTAAATGACTGCAGACCAATGGCTTTAATCTTTGTGGTAATGAAGACCTTTGAATGCCTTATTCTGAATTTTCTCAAGAATAGTACAAAAGACTTCCTGAACCCATTTCAGTTTGTCTACAGAGCCAACCTTTGAGCTTTATTTACTAATACCTTGATAAGCCATGGGCACATGTGAGGGTCTTGTTCATTGATTCTGCTCTGCTTTCAATACAATAAACTCAGAACTCCTAAATAAAGAACTTATCCTGTTCAACCTGCCCGGTACAACCTGCCATTGGATCACATACTATCTTACAGACAGGAAGCAGTACATGCCATTAAGTACACACACGTCTGACCCATCAACCCTTAGTACTGGTGTGCTGCAGAGATGTGTCCTTTCCTCACTACTCTTTTCATTTTATACAAATGCCTAGACCTCCGGACTTCTTGCATTAGCAGATGACATCACACTAAGAGGACTCATTTCAAACAATGATGAGTCCATATACAGACAAGAGGTGGAAAATTTGACATTGTGATGAAGCCATAATAATGTGAAACTTAACATTCATAAAACACGGGAGATGATCATAGATTTCAGGAAGCAGTCGCCTGCTCACCTATCACTTACTATAAACTGATCAGCCATTGGGATGACAGAGTCATTTAAGTTTCTGGACATTGCGCTGTCTCAAAACCTTAAGTGGGGCAATAACATCACATGCATTATTAAGAAAGCCCATTAGAGAATGTTCTTTTTGTGTCAGCTGAGGAAATTCAATCTCCCTCAAGCCATATGGGTCCAATTCTACAAAGCCATCACTGAGTCCATTTTGAACTCACCCTTAACTGTCTTCTTTTGTGCTGCCTCTGTTCAGGCTGAGGCCGATCTGCAGGACATCATCTAAACCTATGAAAAGATCAAGGCTCTAGGCTCTAACTTACCTCATATTGAAGTCCAGGGTAAAGAAGAGGGCCGCACAGATTGCTGATCTGACTCACTCGGGGCATCACCTACTCCAAGACTTCCCTCTGGCAAACGTCTTTGTGCAGTAAAAGCTAAAACAACGAGTCACCTCAACAGCTTTTTTCCACGTGCAGTTCTTTTGACTACTCAGGTCTGAGCGTCTACTCATTTTCAACATTTACCTGCACACTAGACTGTTTGGACATTTTAATCCTACTGTCTCTTTTTTTTGGATTGCCCTTCTATGCTGCATCATATTTTATCATTTTATATTTTACCTTCTTGTATTTATCTTTTGTATTTTGTGTTATTCTTGTATGTTGCACCAATACTGTCAAGACAAATTCCTAGGACACATTAGTGTACCTGGTCAATAAAGTGACTTCTGATTCTGATTCTGAAAATAGACATACAGGTAGACATAACTACAAGTTTAGTCAGTGGCAAACCCTTCAAAATGCTTCATTTTCCTATTTTTTTTTAGTTTTCTCCACATTCACTCAAGTATACAGTAGTGTGCAGACATTCTCAGAAAATGTAACACATGTCCCATTAGCAAATTAGTTTTCTATTATATCATAGACAGTGTGGATGCTAGGGGTCGCTGTTGCCCCTTTAGACCCAACAGACAGACATTCATGACACAGGTAAAAGCACTAAGGAATATTTTTGTTCTTCTTTCTTCTATAAATAGGACCCTAAGCACCACAGCCATCAATAAACAGGCAAGTAATCACAAAGTACAATAATAATAAATGTGATTCTCTCTCTATACCTCCTCCCAGCTGACTCTGGCTAGCCTGCTGGGTTCCCAGCAGTCCTTTAAATAGCCCTTGACCCGGAAGTGCTTCTGTTCTTCCTCCCACATGACTTGTCATCACATCCGGGTCAGCTGGAGAATTCAAGTTCTTTTAATCAGCCCAGAAGTACTGGGCTTCTGTCCTCATGATTCACTACTATTTCTTGGCTTTAAGGAAAGCATGACTCCCCAGGTCCTTTGACAGCTCCCCCTGGCGTCACCCATGGCACTCAACAGGGCTGGGAAACCGAACTCCAAGTCCCAGGATGTCCTGCAGGAATCCGGGGCCCTGCTAAACTCCAGGGAATCTGTCATCTAGCGTTTTGGGGAAGGTAGTGTCGACAAGTAGTTGTCTTCCCCCATCCTTCCATTTTAGGGGCGTCCTGGCCAGGCTGAACTGCCAGTAGGTTTTATAGGTTATTTTTATAGGTTTTATAGGTTTAGTTTAGTGAGAATGTGGTTAATATACAGCACCTTCAGAAAGTATTCAGACACTTCACTTCTTGTTCTATACACATTTTGTTATGTTGCAGCCTTGTGCCTAAATCATTTAAGGTCATCTTTCTTTCATCAAGCAACACTCAGAACCCTGCAACGAGAAATTGAAAACAGGATTTTTAGACAGTTTTGCAAATTTATTAAAAACAAAGAACTGAAATATCCCTTTGACACAAGCATTCAGACCGTTTCCATTGTACTTCGTTTGGCAGTGACACCATCCTGCAGTCTTCTTCGGCTTGATGCAACAAGCATTTGAGGATTTTTGGATTTTCGGTCATTGCTCTGTGCAGATCCTCTCAAGCTCTGTCAGATTGGATGGGGACTGTTGGTGGGCAGCTATTTTCAGGTCTCTCCAGAGATTTTTGATTGTGTCTGGGCTCTACTGGACCACTCAAGATTATTAACTCCAAGGCTAAGGATCTGTGCTGGTAACCGGCCCAAATTCTGTTACTGCTAGAAGGGATCCTACTCCATTGGGCAGCTGGGCAAGGACCATAACCTGCAAATTTCTCCAGAGCCACTGTAGAATGGCTGACCCTGTGTTCTGATGCCCAAATGCAGGACAATCTCCCCTCAGGGATTATCAAAGCATATCAAATCATCCACTCCTGTGTTGTCCTTGCTTTTGCTGCGAGGCCAAACAATTTAATTCTGGCTTCATCAGACCAGAGAATCTTCTCATAGTCTGACTGTCCTTTAAGTTCCTTTTCACAAACTCCAAGCAGGCTGGTCGCCTGGTCACACTGGCATAAAGCCCAGGTTACTGGAGTTTTGTAGTGGTGGTTGTCCTTCTGGAAGTTTCTCCTGTCTCCACACAGGTTCTCTGAAGCTCGACCAGAGTGATTCAATGGTTCTTAGTCATCTGTCTTACTCAATTACTCAGTTTAGCCAAGCTGGCTCTAGGGAGAGTAATGGTGGTTCTGAATATCTTCTGTTTAAGAATTATGGAGGCCACCATGTTTTTGGTAACTTTCGTTACTGCAGGAAAATTTTTGTAGAGTTCTGCAGATGAATACATCGACACAATCCTGCCTCTAAGATCTGCAGTTAATTCCTTTGACCTCATGGCTTGGTTTTTTGCTCATATACACATTGTCAACTGTGTGACCTTCTATAGACAGATGTGTGCCTTTCCTATTGAAATTATTATGACTCCAAACAGCTTAGTGATGATCACTAGAATGGGCTACACACGAACCAGATCTTAGCTCTTAATGCAATATTTAAGTTCTTTATTTTTAATAAATTTGCAAAAATTTCTAAAATCCTGTGTGATGCCAGGGCGGGTACAGCCGCCCTAACCCCAACATAGACAGGCGGGACACAGGTTAAGCACACAACATTTTCTTTTATTGTCCCTTGTTCCCCAGGACCCCTACAGTACAGCAAAGCATTAAAGCACCAACACAGTCCCTTTGTTGCCTCCTTCAGTCCTCCATACAGGCTTTGTCCTGATCCTCCCAACTCTGGCCATTGAGTGGTGGTGACTGGCTCCTTTTATAGGGCACCCGGAATGAGTCCAGGTGCCCAATGAACTTCTTCCGGCAGCACTTCCAGGTGTGGCGAAAGTGCTGCCAAATAGGGCCCTGTAAAAGTCCAGGAGCCCCCTGGCGGTGGTCTTAGTCCTCAGCAGGGTTAAGCTTCCATGCTCACAACCTGTGACCCCGCTGCAAGCCAAGGGGGCTGACCTCTGTCAGTCCATGAGAGTTATGGTTTTGAAAATACTCTCTCCCCCAGTCCTACCAGGGTGTCCCAGTTGAGTAAGGGCTCTGGCCATCCACCACACCTGCTTTTGATGTTTTTTATTCTGTGGTATTGAATGTTGTTTGATGAGGGAAAAAAAATGAAATGAAACGATTTTACAGTAAGGCTACAACAAAGCAAAATGTGAAAAAAGTGAAAGGGTCTAAATACTTTATGAAGGTACTTCATTCGTGGACTTTAATAAAATATTTGTCTGTTCAAACTGTTGTAGTGAACTCCTTTGCCATGAGTCACCTTTACAAAAGTGCCTACTCCCAGGCAGTTCAAATGGATTAATCAAAGGGTCACACTGTGAGTCAACTTGCAGTCTTTAAGTTTACATTCTAAATTCTGACATAGTAAGCCACACTGCCAGTAACAAAAGAAATAAAAAAGAGTCGAGAAAAATGTAAGGAAGTTAAAGCAAAAACACTGAAATACGTAGATCTTAGACCTTTTAATGGATTAAAATTGTAAGAGCTGTAGGAAATACATCAGCTATTTACTCTAATTTTCAGCATGATTAGAGCTCTTTTACTAATCTTTGTTTTTAACTAATAAGGTTGTTGAAATAATACACTTTTAAATGTTTGTGACTTTAAGTTTATTAAGTTTTTAAAGACACAACCCATTACTGTAGTGATGTCTGTATCGCAAATTATTCTGTCGGAGGCTGACATGTTTCATCTCCAGCTTGCAGACTGAAAATTCTTCAAGCTACCTCCTCATTCCACTAGTATCACAGCAACTTATTTCTCCTTTTTAAATGCTGGGAATTTTATCAGTCATAGCCATGGTTGTGCAGTGCTTAGTGCTATTTCCTCACTATTGATCTTACTCTGCTAGTGTTCTGACTGGGTCTCTGTTAATATTTTTTATGTGTTTATTAAAAACAATTTGTATGATCGTACACTTGTTTTGAGAGTTTTTAAAGATGGAGGCTTTTAAAGGTCAGGATAGGAAATGACGTCAAAGGGGCCAGAAGCGGAAAGGTCTTCATTTATAGGTTTGGACCTGGAAGTGAAATCAAGAGGGCCAGGTGGAGTTTCCCGTGAATGGTCTGCAGGAAAGTGAGAAAATGAATCAGTGCACTCTGCCACATCCTGGTCTGATTCGGAATTACCCTCATTCAAGCCCTTTAGCTGCCTCCCATGCTCACGTGTGTGAAATTTCTTATATTATTTTTTCATTTTTTCATTTCCTTTATGACTTGTTTAATTATTTGCTGCATTTTGGGTTCCCATCATTAGGAACAAAGATTTGCATTTCCAAGGGTCCTGTCCTCAGATACCATAACCCCCTTCAGCATGAAAACTTAAAAGGTCGCTTAAAATCACTTCCTCATACAAGCTGTGGATACAAAACTCTTCATGTCTTTTGCTTAAATCTTTTCCCGTTTGAGATTTTGTCTTACTATCCTTTTTTCAAACATTTTTTGACTGCAGTTTTTGTCGTCTTAGCTTGATGATCATTTTAATTTTTTGATCTCCCAGTTCTGACCTTTTTCTGTCCCACGTCTGTCTCCTGGTGCTCACTTCAAGATCCACTCAACCTTTCACGTATCCAAGTTCATAGTAGCCCTCACTACTCACCTTGTAACACCCAATGATAACTTTAGACACATATGAGGAATATGAGGTTCAGTCCATTGTGGGCTCCAGATGACGTGGCTTAACATTTGAATATCTTGTTCATCAGATTGGCTACAGACCTGAGGATCATTTGTGAAACTGGTTTGATGCTCTTGATACTCCATGACTCAGTTTCCCAATAAATTCCTGTTGAAATTGGATGCACATATCCAGAGACCACAGTTTTCATTGGGGTGGTGATGTTATAGCAGGGATTTTGTTTAGATTGTATGTGTTTCTTTCAGTCAACCTGTATGATCTTACACTTGTTTCGGAGGTTTTTTCAAGGTTTAAATTACATTTTTGACAGTAATTTCTCATACTATGATTTCCTTTTACAGCTGTCTAATTTTTTTGAGCATTTTGTCCGCCATGTTGGACAACAATTATTAGGACAGAACCTCACATTTCCAGTGGTGTGTTCTCAGAGGCATTGATCTGTTGGTGATTGGTGTAGTAAGTTGAAATATCAGCTGTAAACCACTTCCTCATACTACCTGCGGATTCAAATCCTCTTTCTACATTTTTGTTTAAAACTTTTCTTGTTTGAGGTTTTGTGGTTCTGAACTTTTTTCTAACATTTTTTGACTGCGATTTTTGTCTGACGTCTTGGCTTGACAATCGTGTCTTTTGATATTCCCAGTTCTGACCTTTTTCTGTCACATGTCTGTCTCCTGGTGCTCACTTCAAGACCTTCTTGATCTCTCATGTTTCCCAGTTCACAGTAGCCCTTATTACACTCCTTATTCCTCCCTTCCACGCCCTTAAATGATAATAGTGCACCAGTGTTTTTCAACCAGTGTGCAATGGCACAGTGGTGCACCGTGAGAACTACCCAGGTGTGCTCCGTGATTGCCATGTTACAGACACAGAATTTGTACTAAGAGCAATTCAGATGCATATCCAGATTGCGAGAGTCCATCTGCCTGGTCGTGTGGTCACCAGTGAGACCCACAGCGCTTGTAGATAGTGGGCATATGAGCTGCCTCATAGGCAGAGAAGGGTGGGCAAAGGGATGAAGCAGCTGGGGATGCACCCAAAGTGCTCACTAAGTGCCATGCACCTCTGAGCTTCTTTTTTACCTGTTTCTCTGGTAGTCCTGCCCCTTCAGACAGTGTATGAGATATAATGTGTTTGTGGTTAGTAAGATAGTGGTGTGCCTTCAGATGATTTTGATTACAAAAAGTGTGCCACCACAGAGAAAATGGCCATGAAGCACTGCAGTAGACCCATCTGAGAAATCTGAGGTTCAGCCCATGGTGGACTCCAGATGGTGTGACTTAGCAGTTGAATATCTTGTTCATTGGGAGGACTGGGGACCCAGGGATCATTCTTGGGTCTGGTTTATGGCACTTCATGCGCCACACTTATTGACTCAGTTTCAAAATAAATTCTTGTTGGTCCGGGATAGATGTATCCAAGGACCACAACGTTGATGGTTTGTGTTATAACTGGGTTTTTGTTTATATTTTGTATGTGTTTATTTTAATCAATCTGTATGATCATACTCTTGTTTTGGGGGGTTTGAAACCATAGGTTGTATTTCTGATATTCATTTTTTATTGTAATGTTTCCTTCATGAGTAGTTTTTGGTACATTTTGGCCGCCATTTTGGCCACCTGCCATTAGGACAGTGCCTTGCATTTCCAGAGGTGTGCTTTCAGGGGCGGTGATGTGCTGGTAATTGGCTCAACAAGTTCAAAGCTTAACTAAAAGTCACTTCCTCATATGAGTTGCAGATTCAAAACCATTTTTCTACATCCTTAGCTTTAAACTTTCCTTGCTTGACAATAATTTTTTTTGATATCTCATTTATTCTGTCCCATGTCAAACTGCTGGTGCTCACTTTAAGATCTACTTGACCTTTCATGTATCTTGGTTGTGGCTGTTTCATTTTAGTCCTTATTACACTCTTTGTGACCCCCGTGACAATGCTAGATGCATCTGAGGACTATGAGCTTCAGTCCATTGTGTTCAGATGGTACAGCTTAGCAGCTAAATATGTAGTGCATTTTAAGGTCTATGAACCTGTGAATCATTCTTGGGTTGACTCAGTTTCATAATAAATTTCCATCAAAACTCATTGGACTAGATACCACAACACTGATAGGGGGGATTTTGCTATAACTGGATTTCTGTTACATTTTGTATGTGTTTATTTCAGCCAACCTGTATGATCCTAAACTGGTTCTGAAGTTATAGATTTAATTTTAGACAATAATTTTTCATTTTATTGTTTGCTTCATGAATTGTTTAATTTTTTGGTGCATTTTGGCCTTCATCTTGTATATTAATGATTGCAGACACTTGAAGCAAAGCACACAAAGTGATCTTTATGCCATTGTGCAAGTGATATCATGTGTCATGTACTATCCTTGCATACCAACACCCTGACAGCTATTGTGGAAAAACTTGCCTCTGTGTTCAAAGAAGGCAGTCACAAGCCTAGATGAGAGTGCAGAACTTTTCTTTATTTGCACAGATTATGCACAAATGTCTCAGTGCATGGAGTGAGCAATCCATAATACAATTCATCTGCTTTTATGCTTTTCTACTACCATTACCTTATACATCACATCATCTGACTCTTTATCCAGTCAACTAGTGCCACCAGTATTTTCTGACTCCTTTTGACTCTCCCATTTACCTGAACATTGCCTTGTAAACAGGGGTGATCTGCAGGCTCTTCTATTTATCGTAGCACCGATTCATAGGAGGGGTTTTGAGCTTTCCCATTAGTTTATCCTCGCTTTTTAGAGGGGTGTTTGTTACTCATTTACCTCATTCTAACATTCTATCTAACTAAAAAAAAAGCTGGTGGTTTCTTTAAGATGAGGTAGTCCTCACATGCTCATTTTTTAAGCCACCTATACTTAACCCTTTAGTTACCTTCAGTCTTTTTTATGTTTTGTTACGATTTCATTTAAGTATATACTCTAATAATTTGTAAATTATTACATATATTAAGTAAAAAATCCATACTATAAACAAAAGACATCACCAAATAACTATGTACATAGTGTAATAAAAGGAACAGAAAAGTTAAAGAGTTGAGGAACCACTTGGGCAAGGTGGAGTAATAAAAAATAAATATAAGTTGAAAAAAAGATTTTCATTTAAAGCACTATTCTTTTGTGTCTTGTCCAGATGTTAGTCCTAAATGAGTGAAGACACCTGGTGAGCTTTTAAACATACAGGACCAGAAAGCGGAGGACTTCCTATGGAAGTGACGTCATTGTTCTTCAAAACTTCGTTCTTCATTTGTAAAGGCAAAAGAGGGAAAGGGCATAAATGAGCCAACATATGAGTCGGTTGGCATTACAATTATATATAATATATATGTAAGTCCTGAAGATGCACTCTGCTGACGTGTACGTGACAATAGATAACCAATAATGGTGATGCAGACAGACATGAATGAGTTTTAACTTTGTAAAAAACATTCTGAATCTACAAACATTCTCCAGATTCATATTCTCCAGTGTACCAGCCTAAAGCATGGCCCTCTAGTGGCAGTTATATGAGTACATCATGCAAATCAAGTTATTTATACTGTACAGGGGGTCCTCGGGTTACAACGTCTCAACATACGACGTTTCAAGTTTACAACGCTAACTCCCATAAAAACTTACAAAAATTGAGAAGTGAGTGTTTCGGCTTATGCCGTTAGCGTTGTACTTACAGACTACACTCACCTAAAGGATTATTAGGAACACCTGTTCAATTTCTCATTAATGCAATTATCTAATCAACCAATCACATGGCAGTTGGTCCTGGTCAAGACAATCTCCTGAACTCCAAACTGAATGTCAGAATGGGAAAGAAAGGTGATTTAAGCAATTTTGAGCGTGGCATGGTTGTTGGTGCCAGACGGGCCGGTCTGAGTATTTCACAATCTGCTCAGTTACTGGGATTTTCACGCACAACCATTTCTAGGGTTTACAAAGTGAAAAGGGAAAAACATCCAGTATGCGGCAGTCCTGTGGGCGAAAATGCCTTGTTGATGCTAGAGGTCAGAGGAGAATGGGCCGACTGATTCAAGCTGATAGAAGAGCAACTTTGACTGAAATAACCACTCGTTACAACTGAGGTACTGTATGCAGCAAAGCATTTGTGAAGCCACAACACGCACAACCTTTAGGCGGATGGGCTACAACAGCAGAAGACCCCACCGGGTATGTACATACCTGTACATACTTGTGCACGCACGGCACACCTGTACATTGTACATCATATATCATATATTGTACATCTGTATATATTACAATACTCATAGTATTACAGCACATACATATCACATCTGTATATTGTACATCTGTGTATATATATATAATAGTACTTATAGTATTACTGCACATACATAACACACCTGTATGCTGTACATCTGTATGTATATATATGTATACATGTATATTGTACATCTGTATATTTGCCATCCGCATTTAGAACATCTGTATATCTATCTATATATATCTATATATCTATTCCCATCTTCTCTGTGCTCTTAACTGTACATATCGCATTTAACTGTACATATCGCATTTAACTGTACATATTGTATTTAACTGTACATAATATGCACATACTATATTTATTGCACTTCTGCTCTTTGCACTTCTGATTAGATGCTAAACTGAATCTCGTTGCCCTGTATTTATACATGTGTAATGACAATAAAGTTGAATCTGAATCTGAATTTGAATCTGAATCTGGGTACCACTCATCTCCACTACAAATAGGAAAAAGAGGCTACAATTTGCACAAGCTCACCAAAATTGGACAGTTGAAGACTGAAAAAATGTTGCCTGGTGTGATGAGTCTCGATTTCTGTTGAGACATTCAAATGGTAGAGTCAGAATTTGGCGTAAACAGAATGAGAACATGGAGCCATCATGCCTTGTTACCACTGTGCAGGCTGGTGATGGTGGTGTAATGGTGTGGGGGATGTTTTCTTGGCACACTTTAGGCCCCTTAGTGCCAATTGAGCATCGTTTAAATGCCACGGGCTACCTGAGCATTGTTTCTGACCATGTCCATCCCTTCATGACCACCATGTACCCATCCTCTGATGGCTACTTCCAGCAGGATAATGCACCATGTCACAAAGCTTGAATCATTTCAAATTGGTTTCTTGAACATGACAATGAGTTCACTGTACTAAAATGGCCCCCACAGTCACCAGATCTCAACCCAATAGAGCATCTTTGGGATGTGGTGGAACGGGAGCTTCGTGCCCTGGATGTGCATCCCACAAATCTCCATCAACTGCAAGATGCTATCCTATCAGTATGGGCCAACATTTCTAAAGAATGCTTTCAGTACCTTGTTGAATCAATGCCATGTAGAATTAAGGCAGTTCTGAAGGTGAAAGGTGGTCAAACACTGTATTAGTATGGTATTCCTAATAATCCTTTAGGTGAGTGTATATGGACGAATTAGTTTGGTTATGTGTGGAGGAAGTGTTCCGTTTGTGTGGCTATGTTTGGCGACTTTGTGGCCCTTATCATGGCTCCTAAATGAAAGTCAGAGTCTTCAGATGGTAGTGCTTCGAAGAAGAGGAAAGCCATCATGATGGCAGTGAAATTAGACATTGTAAAGAGATCAGAAGGAATAAAGGTAAGGAATTTTTTTTACACTCATTTTTTGTCATTTTTTCTGTTAATACAGTACAGTATATTTATGTCCTTTTCCTTTTTCTGTGGCTTAGTTGTGTTTTTATGTTCTAGATTATGATTTTGCAAATGTGTTAGGATAGGTAAGTGACATAGGCTAGGCTGTGTTTTGACTTATACCAAAATTTGGGTTACATCACTGTTGTAGGAACGGAACTGTGTCATGACCCGAGGACCCCTGTATACCCACTTTGCTGCTGCCTTGTCATGTTTGTTATGCAGCTAATACTATAGCCCTCCATACACCTCTTGTTTGTTACCGAGTTAATATAAAGATAATTGTATTAGTACTGGTTACATCATTTAGGCAATCTACTGAAACTAGATACAACTGCTAAACCATCTTTAGACATAATTAAAGCCTTCACTGTTAAGCATTTCTTTATCTCACTGGAAGCTTCAGTTCTCTTCTATAGATGCACTGCCATTTTTATTGTCAACACTTAAGTTTCAAATGTATTCCAATTGTTAGAAATATGAGATTACCTTCTATAGACAAGCATCCAATTCACCATGCCTAATAATTCTAACTTGAACTAAGTTTGAAGTTTGAAGTTTAATTTCTGTTATAATGCAGTGCTATCATTAAACAATTCATTTAAATAAATACAGTTTTACGGTGAACTGTAGAACATTAAAACAATTGTCACAAGAATAGGTCATACCAACCCAATAGGCACATCCATCCTGTTCACCTAGATTGATAAAATCAAGTTAAGATATGAAGGTCTTAAGATACTGCTCCCCACCACACTACTTGGTCACTTATTCCATGTGTCTATGTGTGACACAGCGTATTCATAGGTCTGTGGTGGATCTGTGAGGTGCAGGTTTTTATAAAATAGTGCAACCCAGACTTGCATGTATAGGTGAGTGAAAATAAAAAAAGTTGTGCAGCCACAAAAATGTTTAATTGAGGGAATTGGCTGGTTATTCATTCAAGTACACAAGAGAGATCATCATAACCATCCTTCATTAGGAAACACCTACACTCACAGAGGTATAAAAGGTCTGGGTTAGCCTGTGAAAAGGACAGAAAAATGAGAAAAAGGAATGAAAGAAGAAAAGAAAGAAAAAGAGAAGGATAGGCAGATGTGGCAGACAGCTGGGATGTCTACTTAAAGGATAGAGCTAGGAAGAGAACATGCACAGGCCATTATCTCCCCCAGAGCACTAGAAGGCAGTCCCCCCAGAGCTGCAGCGGTGCCTTGGATTCCCACAAGGCTCCATGGGAGTTGGAGTTCAGCACAGCCCTGTTGGGTTCTGTGGGTGCTGTCAAGAGGTGCTGCAGCGACTGCTTAGTCGAGTTTCCACCTCACCTGGAAGTGCTTCTGGACCACACTAATGGACAGCATAAAAGAAGACCGTTGTCTTCATTCCAGCAGCCAGTGTTGGGAGGTGGAGGACAAAGCTTGCTGGAGGAGGAGTGTAGTTAAAAGGAGTGAGGGAGAAACAGAAAATAATACAACTTTATTGTGTTTTGTGTGTACTGTGCTTGGTGCTGGTGGGAAATGAGTGAAAAGCGTTTCCCACTGAAATAAAAAAAATTATTGCAGAGACTTGTGCCAGGTTTAGGGAGCTGCTGCGCCCCCTGCAGGCCACACAGGTTAATCCAGTATGAGAGAAAGAGAGTGAATCGGGTGGGAGAAGCCCTGTGGTGGAGTGATCGAGGTGTATTGCTCCAGGGGTGATCAAACCTGCCGAATAAGAGGGAGAAGGTGCAATTGAGGACTCAAAGAGCCTGCTGCAATGATTGACAAAAGTGGCAGGGAGAAAGATACAAATGGGACAACAATCGCTTATATCTCAGGCTTGTTAAATGAGTTTTGAGAGGAGAGAGAGAGAAAGAGAGAGACACTGGCGAAGAAGTCTGTATGGAGGCTGATCTTAGATTTAATTTTATCTCTTGGTTTTATCTTTTTTTGGATTATTTTTGGTTTTGATGATTTTCATCTTCACTGCACTGCTTTATGGATTATTTATTGGTATCTGTTTATTTGGAGAATTTTCATGCACTGCATATCGACACTGCTTGTTGCTTTTTGTTTTTTAATAAATATGCATTTATGCATTTTTGCACCTATACTTGCTGTTGTGTTTTTCCTTGCCCTAGTCCATCCTCGGCACATAAACTATCAGATGCTTCAGAGAATGGGTTGTGCCAATAGCTGTCGGCACTGGGGCATCACCCTGTGAGTCTAGAGTGAAAAAAAACTTCTAATATTTCTGCAAAATCTGATATTAAGTTTTGTTGAAGAATTTATTTTAAAATAACAGCTGGGATGCTCTGTACTAATTCCTTTCATACTTTCATAAGGTTCAGCTCCTTCATTCTCTCCTCTTCTCTTTGGAATCAGCCTAGTTGTATCCTCTTGACTCTCTATAATGCAGCTACAACCTATTTTGAAATATGTAGACCAAAAACTGTACACAGTACTCCAGGATGAGACCTTACCAATGTTTTATAAAGCTTAAGCTCAATCTCTGTTCTGCTTGCACTCTCACCTAGCAACCTGTTAGCCTTCTTGATGGCTTCTGCACACTGACTGGATGTAGATATTGATGAGTCCACTATGACATCTAAATCCTTCTCATAAGGTGTACTTTTAAATTTCAGACCTCTCATTGTGTATTCAAATTGAACATTTTTACATGTAATTGTAGTACTTTACATTTACATATATTAAATTTCATCATCCACAAATCTGCCCAAGCCTGTATGCTGTCCAGCTCCCTCAGTAAAAAGTTACCTGATTCTAAATTATCTGCCCTTTTACTTAGTTGGGGGTCATCTCTAAACTTAACCAGCTTATTGCTTATATACTTGTCCAGATCATTTATATTTGTTAGAAAAAGCAACAGCCCTAACACTGATCCCTTAGGGACACCATTTTTAACATCCCCTAATTCTGAAAATATTCCCCTCACCATTATCCTTTGCTTCTGGGGTTTAAGACAATTTTGTACCCACTGTGGTTGAGTGAAGTATTGCAAGTCCCACAGATAAATGTTGGGATGTCAACCCGATCGTCTCCATTTAATTTAATCCAAAAAAAATCAATAAACAACAAAAAGGCCTGCTATGCATGCCAGTACAAGTAATTACAAAAGCAAAGGCCAAGTAAACGAGTTCTGTTCTAAACTCAAAGCCTCCTTCCGGCACCTGTGGGCTTTATAGGTGGAGAATTGGAAGTGGCGGAGTCAGTTACCTTCATTAGGCGTCTTTTCAGTACTGTAGAGGGAACAAAAAAGGAGAAGGTTAGCACGAGTACCCCCTCTGGACCTGGGGAAGTATTACCTACCTTAGATGAGCATATAGGGTGATCCACAGATGCACATGCCTGTGCCACCTATAGACCGCTCCGCGAATTACCACTTCTTTTAGTTTAATCATTCATTTTTCATGTGATAGCTTAACAAAAGCCTTCTGAAAATCAAGATAAGCAATATCATATGTGCCTTTCTTATCGTATGCATTGGGTGCTTCTGTGTAGAATTTCAACAAATTAGTGAAAAACAACCTTCCCTGTCAGACCCCATGTTAAGTATTTGTTAATACACCTGTTTTAGACATATGCTCTTATTGTTATCCACCAGCAAAACTTCCACTCTATTGCTTACTAGCTTGTAAAAAATCCTGTGTTAATAAATGTCAAATAAAGAAGTTTAGTTAGAAAACTTCTTTAATAATAACTGGGAATCTGCTTTGTACTATTTTTTATTGTAAGTAATAAAAGCTTGAAATGTGCTGCAATAAATCTATAATTTCCACAAAGCAAATAAATCAAGGTGTTCTTTTAGTTCAATATATTAGTACTAGTACATTGGGACATACCTGCCAAATGCCATTTTAAATCCATGAAAAGTGAATAAAGTGAGCAGTAACCTTTACGGCAAATCCAAAGGGAGGCTCCATTTAAAAAGGCACTTTTAGCTTATTCCTGTTTTCTGAAGCTTCCCCCATGAGCTTTCTTATGTCAGTAGCTCAAACAAATGTATTCTGCACCTGTCAAGATGAGCTTTAAAGTGAACACTGTATTCTGAAAGTTGGGAAATTCAGTTACTGTGTGTTATTTAGTTCCACTCAAAAGCCATTCTTCACAGCTGACCTAGCTGACACCAACAAATGTCACGTTCTGGTGTGACAATATGAATGCAAATTACCTTTGTATGGATAAATGCATAGATGCACATCTTCTATTTTCTGTCATATTTGAAAAAATAAGATTTATTAGTATTTAAATACAGAAAGTACAAAATAAATTTGCATTTATGTGTTTTCATTGTAGTTCCAAAATGTTTATGGATATCTGGTGCCAGCTTTTAGATATTAAAGGAAGACAGAATAAATGCAGTGGCAGACAGCATCCCTAAACCGAGAGTGATACCAGGGAAGCTAAAATATAAAAAAGGGGGATTTATACCAGAAAATATATAATAAGTAGGGGTAATAATTAGGCAAATCAGAATGACAGCAACAAAGGGGCAAACAATAAACAGTTAATGCCAGGAATACACAGAGACTAGAGCTCCTTCTAGTGGTTCTTGATGTAATTTCATTCCTGGGTCTGGTTAGAGCACAAAAAGATAAATACAACTCTTTGCCATCATAAATTGGGGTCAAGCACGGGATCTCTGTCCGGCAGTCTGCTCCTCCTGGGTGGCTGGGTTTCTTATATTATGCAGATCGGAAGGAGCATGGCTAAGTGCCTTCAGTAGGCAGTTTCTCTGTGCTGACCATTAAAGCTGTTGATGTCAGTGCCCCCTCTCATCCTGGTGAGTTATCTCATACTTTGACAACGGGTAAATCTACTTCTTGTTAGTTTACCAGCAATGGATAGCATGTATTCCACTTCTCTATTTCTCCTTCAAATAATCATTTTTTGCAATGTAAGGTACATGTATATTGCGGAAAATCAGTAGTCAAGTCACGTCAGGTCAAGCGGATTTATTGCCATACAATTTATACGCAGAATTTCAGCATAGAGTGGCATGAAATGACATTCCCCAGGACTGCGATGTAACATATACATAAACACAGGACAAGTGCAAAACAGGTAAAGAACTATACTAGAGTGTACTAGAAATGTGATGTCCTTGAGTGTTTAGAAAGGCGCCTACAAATAATAATATTATTATTATTATTATTATTATAATTATTAAATAGATAAAAGTAGGTAACTGAATACACAGTAATAATTTGAGACAGATAGTGTCACGCATGCGTGTCTGGTTGGGTCCCTAACAAGCTTGACTGAGTTAAACACTTCCAAAACAGGGTGAGAAGTGTCACTGTCTCTAATAGCATCCTCTCCTCTCCTGTTTTCTCCTTACCCAGTTTGGGCAGAAGCAGCCAGCAGTGACATCTGGAGCAAGTGGGCCATTACACCATAAAAAACAGGAATCCAGAATGGTGGCATCTCAGGACCAATCGGGACCCGAGTACAATGTGACTGATAGAATGTGGAGAGCTGAAATTAGCATCAGTGTCTTTTCTGTTGTGCCTTGCACACATCATTTTTGCTTTATTTTTTTGCGCACTTAAGTTTCAATTAAACGGGGTTACCTTGGTGGTATCCCAGCATTTCCCTCTGCTCCTAACTGCCTCATTGTCGCCGGTCACAACACTATTAAATAAATAAATAAATAAATAAATAATAACAACTAATAATAAAAAACAATAATAATAGATTTAGTAATAGTAATTAACTGATGCTCCCACACAAAGCAGATAATGTGCCTCATTTGGGACTCTTTGAGTGTCTGCTCATTCAACACAAAGTAAAACCAGTGGTACCCAAGGATTCTCTGAAGAGACACAGTACTGAAAGAGTCCAGTCTTTGTTTCAAGTCATCGGATAGCGTCCACCTCTCAAAACCATACATTAAAATAGGAAGCACAAGGACTCTGAAGACCTGGACCTTTCTCCTTTTGCAGAGATATCAGGAGCGCAACACACTCCTTTTCAGTGACTTCATGACCCCCCTGCTCTCCCTATATGTCTACTGACTGAGTCACAAGAGACATAAATGTCACTGCCAAGGTAAACAAACATCTTGACAAGGTCAACATTTTCTCCACAGACAGACACACTACTGGTGGCTATGCCCAAGAGGTCATTAAAGGCCTGGATCTTTGTTTTAATCCAGGACACTCGCAAGCCCAGACATTCAGACTCCTCGCTCAATATCTTGATAGACTCAATCAGAGCCTCCTTTGATGCTGCAAAGATTACAGCATCATTGGCAAAGTCAAATGTAACAAATGTACTACATATAAGTAAGCTACTTGAGGGGCAGCACAACGTTCAGGGTCTGGATAGCCAAGGGGTAGAAGCTATTCCAGAACCAGTCGGAATTGGTTTGGATGTTACAGTACCTACTGCTAGGTGAAAGTGGGACAAAGAGACCATAGGGAGGAGTGAGAGTGGTCCTTCACTACATAGTCTTTTTCTTCTTTCGGCTGCTCCTGTTAGGGGTTGCCACGGAAGATCATCTTGTTCCATATCTTCTTGTACACTACATCTTGCTCTGTCACACCCATCCCCTGCATGTCCTCTCTCACCACATCCATAAACCATCTCTTAGGCCTTCCTCTTTTCCTCTTGCCTGGCAGCTCTATCTTTAACCTCCTTTTCCCAATATACCCAGCATCTCTCTTCTGCACATGTCTAAACCAACGCAATCTCGCCTCTCTAACTTATTTTCCCAACTGTCCAACCTGAGCCTACCCTCTAATGTACTAATTTCTAATCCTGTCCATCCTTGTCACGCCCAATACAAATCTTAACATCTTCAACTCTGCCACCTCCAGCTCTGTCTCCTGCTTTCTGGTCAGTGCCACCGTCTCCAACCCATATAACGTAGCTGGTCTCAATACCGTCCTGTAGATCTTCCCTTTCACTGTTTTTGATAACAGTCTGTCACAAATTACTGCTGAAACTCTTCTCCATCCATTCCACCCTGCCTACACTCTCTTTTTCGCCTCTCTTCTAAAATCCCTGTTACTCTGTACTGTTGTTCCCAAGTATTTAAACTCCTCCACCTTTGCCAACTCTACTCCCTGCATCCTCACCATTCCACTGACCTTCCTCTCATTCACACACACATATTCTGTCTTGTTCTCATTCCTCTCCTCTCTAGAGCATATCTCTACCTCTCTAGGGTCTCCTCAACCTGCTCCCTGGTCTCGCTATCAGCAAACATCATAGTCCAAGGGGACTCCTGTCTAATCTCATTTGTCAACCTGTCCTTCACCATTGCAAATAAGAAAAGGCTCAGAGCAGATCTCTGATGCAATCCCACTTCCACGTTGAATGAATCTGTCACTCCTGCCGCAGACCTCACCACTGTCACACTTCCTTCCTACATATCCTCTACAACCTTTATATACTTCTCTGCCACTCCCAACTTCCTCATGCAATACCACAACTCCTCTCGAGGCACCCTCTCATATACTTTCTCCAGGTCCACAAAAACAATACAACTCCTTCTGGCCTTCTCTGTACTTCTCCATCAACACCCTTGGAGCAAATATTGCATTTGTTGTACTCTTTCATGGCATGAAACCATACTGCTGCTTACTAATCATCAACTCCCTTCTTAACCTAGTTTTCACTACTCTTTACCATAACGTCATGCTGTGGCTCATCAGTTTTATCACCCTGTAGTTACTACAGCTCTGCACATCCCCCTTATTCTTAAACTCCACTGCCATCTCTCCTAAACACCTACATGATTCCACAGGTATGTCAACTGGACCAATGGCCTTTCCATTCTTCATCCTCTTCATAGCTGTCCTTACTTCCTCCTTGCTAATCCATTGCACTTCCTGATTCACTATCTCCACATCATCCAACCTCCTCTCTCTCTCTCGTTCTCTTCATTCATCAGCCTCTCAAAGTACTCTTTCCATCTTCTCAACACACCCTCCTCACTTGTGAATATGTTTCCATCTTTATCCTTTATCACACTAACCTGCTGCACATCTTTCCCAGCTTGGTCATTCTGTCTAGTCAATTGGCACAGGTGCTTTTCTCCCTTCTTAGTGTCCAACCTCTCATGCAACTCATCATACGCCTTTTCTTTACCCTTCGCCATCTATCTCTTTACCTTGTGCCTTATCTCCTTGTACTCTTGTTTGCTTTCTGCATCTCTCTGACTATCCCACTTCTTCTCTATACACTCTCCTGTACTTCCCCATTTCACCTCCAGGTTTTCTTTTTCTCCTTCCTCTGTCCATGTGTCATGCCACGCATCCTTCTTCCTGTTACCCTTACTAATTCTGCAGTAGTTGCACAGCTGTCTGGTAACTATTCATTGCTACCCAGTGCCTGTCTTACCTCCTCCCTAAACTTAACCTTGCAGTCTTCCTTTTTCAACTTCCACCATTTAATCCTTGGCTCTGCTCTCACTCTCCTCCTCTTCTTGATCTCCAACGTTATCCTACAGACCACCATCCTATGCTATTTAACTACACTTCCCCCTGCCATCACCTTGTCATCTTTAATCTCCTTAACATTGACTCTTCTGTATATGATATAATCTACCTGTGTGCATCTTCCTCCACTATTGTATGTCACCCTATGTTCCTCCCTCTTCTTAAAATATGTATTCACCACAGCCATGCCCATCCTTTTTGCAAAATCCACTATCATCTGACCTTCTTCATTCCTCTCCTTGACACCATACCTACCCATCACCTCCTCGTCTCCTCTGTTCCCTTCACCAACATGTCCATTTAAATCTACTCCAATAACCACTCTCTGTCCCTTGCATACACTGTCCATCACTTCATCCAACTCACTCCAGAAATCTTCTTTCTCATCCATCGCACACCCACCTTGCAAGGCATATGCACTAACAACATTCATCATCACACCTCCAATTTCTAGCTTCATAATCATTACTCTGTCTAACACTCTTTTCACTTTCACAACACTCTTGACATACTGTTTCTTCAAGAATAAACCCTACCATATTTCTCTTCCCATCCACACCATGATAGAACAATTTGAATCCACCTCCAATCCACCTAGCCTTACTCCCCTTCCATTTAGTCTTTTCCATGCACAATATATCAACCTTCCTTCTCTCCATCATATCTGCTAATTCTCTCCCCTTACCAGTCATGCTACCAACATTCAAAGTTCCTCCCCTCACTTCCACTCTCTTTACCTTCCTCCTCTCCTCTTTCCTCTGGACACGTCTCCCCCCTCTTCTTCTCCTTCTTCAGCCAACATTAACCCAATTTCCTTCAGCACCCTGTTGGCTAACAGTACTGGTGGCAGTTGTTGTTAACCCGGGATTGTGTACCACATGTTGATCTGGCAAAATTTTACACCGGATGCCCTTCCTGATGTAACCCTCCCCATTTATCCAGGCTTGGGACCAGCACGAAAAAACACACTGGTTTGTGCATCCGTTGTGGCTGGGTTCCCTTCACTACATAGTAAATGCATCAAAATGTGACAAAGACGGTAACATTTCAGTAGAGGGAAATTTCAGTGGAAGGATTCTTTTATAATTACTGAGCTATGTCTGTTAACTTTCTGATTCCAGCATGCTGTTTCAGGTAACCCATTTTCTTTATTTTATGTTAGCTTGCTCCATTTGACAGATGTCAGTTGTCACACATGCGTGTACAAGGATCTCCTCACAGGCTTGATCGAGGTATGTGATAATGATGAAAGGGATCACTGTCATTAACATTCTCTTCTCCTTCTTTTCTCTTCCGGTCTGTGCGATATAAGAAGCCTGGTTGCAAACAAAGCAAATATTTGGATGAAGCTGATTTCCACAGTAAAGAACCAAATTACTTTTGTTGTTTATTTTACCCAAACAAGCTGCTTATTGAAGCCAAGAGGAATATTTTGTTGGACTTTAAGCATTATTAAACAGGGCGACCTGGTTTGTGTTCCAACTATTCCTCTACTTTGCGACCTGTTATTCCTGCACCTGGCCATATAGTATATTGCAATACAGAATAAACAAGATAACTTAGTTGTAACCATATTTGAGCTATGTTTTCCTAGTAACCATTTATTGTCACATTGTTTTCAAACATTGTTTCATGTTTGGTGTGAGTTATTACTGACATTAAATGCAGACATATGGCATACAAACTTAATTGTTCATATTGTTAGTCAGAATAAAAATAGTTTAGTAACAGTGCAGTTATGTTAAAGTTGTGTACACTGACTAGGAGCAGGTGCCGTTGCATAGTTGTGTTTCATTGAGAAGCAACTTGCTGTGCTGTTTTTTGTCATCGCAGACCCTTCACATATTAACTCAGAGACATGTAAAGTCGATTCCCATTCCAGTATAACACCAAGATTGTTCCAGTTAAAAAGACACAGCATCAATCTTAAAGCAGTGCATCGACTTTATGTGCTCATTTAAAGAGCCAGCTACAAGCATACACTATATGGACAAAAGTTTTAGGACACCTGACCATTACATCAACAGGGACTTTATCGACATTGCATTCAAATTCATAGACTTTAATATGGAGTTGGTCCCTCCTTTACAGCTATAAGAGCTTCTGCTCTTCTTCGAAGGCTTTCCACAAGATTTTGGAGTGTTTCTGTGGGAATTTATATCCAGTCATTCTGTAGAGCATTTATGAGTTCAGACAATGATGTTGGATGAGAAAGCCTGTCTCACAGTCTTCGTTCCAGTTCATCCCAAAGGTGTTTGATGGGGTTGAGGTCAGGGCTCTGTGCATGCCATTCATGTTCTTCACATACCAAACGCATCCAACCATGTTTTTATGGACCTTGCTTTGTGCACTGGGGCATAGTCATGCTGGAATAGAAAAGGGCCTTCCCCAAACTGCTTCCACAAAGTTGGAAGCATAGCATTGTGCAAAATGTCTTGGTATGCTGAAGTAATAAGATTGCCCTTCACTGGAAGTAAGAGGCCTACCACAAACCCTGACGAACAGCCCCACACCATTATCCCTCCTCTACCAAACTTTACAGCTGGAGCAATGCAGTCATGCAGGTAATGTTCTCCCGCACCCACCAAACCCAGACTCACCCATCTGATTGTCATACAGAGAAGTGTGATTTGACACTCCATAGAGTACATTTCCACTGCTGCACAGTCAAGTGGTGGTGTGCTTTACACCATTCAATTTGACGCTTGGCATTGGACTTGGTGATGTGGCTTGCATGTAGCTGCTCGGCCATGGAAACCCATTTCATGAAGCTTTTGTTAATTAATTAATGCCAGTGGAAGTTCAGAATTCTTCAGCTATGGAATCAGCAGAGCATTGGCGACTTTTACACACAACGCACCTTAGCCGTTGTTGACACCACTCTGTTGCTTTACATGGTCTTCCGCTTCATGGCTGAGTTGATGTTGTTCCTAACTGCTTCCACTTTGCGATCATACCACTTACAGTTAACCGGGGAATATGCAGCAAGGGATGACATTTTACTAACTGTCTTATTGCGAAAGTGGCATTCTATCACAGGTGCTTGACTTTATACAATTGTGGCAATGGGTCTGATTGAAACCCCTGAACTCAATAATTAAGAGGTGTGTCCCAATACTTTTGTCCATATAGTATAAGTGCTGCAATGGTGTAAAAAATTTTGGTCTTGGATCAATTGCCTGTACTGTGTTTTATCACTGGGAAATCTGTTAAAACTCAGGCAATGGATGTTAATGTTTAGAATTTGAACTCTTGAAGAAAACTACAGAAACTCTTCTTTCACAATTCTGCCATTGTTTAGTTTAACCGGAAGAGAGTTTACCCATCGACAAGGCCTTCTGGAAGGAAAAATACGGAACTGTGAAAAGGGCTAATTGAAAGCAAAAAAGAGCTGAAACCCAGAAAGTCAGAGACAAATCATGAGACCAAAAATAAGGTAAAAAATGCTAGCATTAGCTGAGACCAATAAAACCTTTCAGGAAAAAGATTTTATTTGAACAAAATAACAATTAACAAAAAAAGGGTTTTAGAATCCACCAACTCAGATAGGAAATTGACTTTCTAATGACCTTTAAAACCCCTTGGTATCATTGACCGAGGTTATGACCTCTGAGGACATGCCACTTACAACACGAAGCCTCCTAATGATGGCAGCTCAAATTCAGAATTATAATACACTATGGCATTTAATCAGTCAGGTATAGATTTCCAATGCAGCCTATCTCACTTTCTTAATAATGGACGCATTTTCTTTGTGTTAAGTATTATTTCTTGATCACCAGCTAAAAAGACCACCACTGTCTCTATTACATGTTCTTCTGTTTTATGGCAATTAAATAAAACTGTTCACTTCTCCAAGCTACTGCACGTCGTGACACTTTATACACCATGCCACCCCTCACAGGTGCTCAATCCATTGATATTTCAGTCTCCTCTGTGCTTTGTGAACTCCGGTAGACGGTGTTGATTATCAGTTCTCAGAAGTTACTTAAATATTATCATTATGAATTCCCTAAGCAAGAACTTCAATATGAATAGGAAAGCCTATTTATCATTTAATAATTTTTATATCAAAATCCAAATCATTGATATTGTTTGTTTTTATATTTGACTAGCCGTCCCCCACAGCTCCGCATGCGTAGAAGTAAAATAGGACAGTCAGGAAGGGCCCTGCCTGGCTCCCCACTCCTGACGTCACTCTTCCCCATCCACTTGACCCGCAGCCTCTGTCTCAGATTAGCGCAAATATATCCCTCCTGCAAGCGAACTATGATTCTTAGTGCGATGAGAGAAGTCACAAAATTAACCGGAATGTTCAAGCAAATTCTAGAAAAAAAATCTAAATCTGTTAAGTAGTTCTCTTATTCTCTAGCTAAGCAGAAGTAAGAAACGACCCTGGAGTGTGAGTGAGGAGGGCCCTGCCCCCCTCCCCTTGGCCCGCTGCCTGTCTCTCAGATTTGCACAAATAAATCGGCACTGCAAGCAAACTATGACACATAGCACAATGAGAGAAGTCAAAATCAACTGGAATGTTCAAGCAAATTATAGAAAAAAACCAATCTAAATCCATTAAGTAGTTCTCTCATGAAAAGAGGACAGACATACAGACAGACGTTGGATTTTATATAGAGAGAGATATCAGCACAATATCAGTATTTTAAAATTTGATATGATGCCCAGCCTTTACAGCTAGTATGACAGGCACTCATTTTAACCAAACTTTGAAAAGTAAAATTTATTTGGTTTCTTTTTTTAGAGTCTGGGTGCAAGTATTCCAGTTCCAATAACATTTGCGGTCTGGATTGTTTGCCCCCATACCACTTTCCTCCTTTTCAGCTCCAAATTCCTGACAGTCACTGGCTTTTACATTCACAAATGTAACTGAACACATAGACTTGTTAGTACATTAGGTGCATAAATATTTTAAACTTTGTTTCATGTGTTTTAGAGGTCAAGGAATCTAGTTGCCACATTGGGTACACACTCTTAATGGTGTTTAAAAGTCGATATGTTTTCCTGTGGCATTCTCTTGTTTTCATTTTAACCACCACTACCTTGAGCTTACATAGTTAGGGCTAGAAATGTGTTCACAGGTTACCAGGCTGGGCCACGTCTCCTGGAAGGCATGCAGAGTGTCCTCCTGAGTGGGATGACTCATAAGTTGGCAGCACAGTGTGCTTAACATCCATGTCTGTGGATACAACCTAATATCTAGCGTTTTTAGTTTGAGCATTTAAAGGAATCTTTAATTTTGAACTTTTTTTCTGTCCCACAACTAACATTTTGGTTTGGTTCAATTCATTATTTTTGGATTCTGTCATTCTCATTATGATTCTCAGTCTCATATCCTAGACTGTGCTAATTAATCTTGTCTTACAGGCTTTGACCTTAGCTAAATATTTGTTATGGTCCATCTTCTGATTCCATCTCTATTCAAGATGACTACTGCTCTTTGCAGTCAGTACAGGTTGCAGAAATAAATTGACCTCTGCCAGGATGCTTTAAGGACAATCAGAATTCCAGGGATTACCCTGGGGGCTTTGGGAATTCAAAAGCTTTTGGCAAGTAGCACCACCCCAAACTCCAGACACAATTGCACAGACATGATTGCTTTTTATTAGTGCAATTACTTCTACAAGGTTTTTTTTTTCTCCACTACATATTACAATAAACTTTCTCTTAAAACTTTTCCCCTCACCTCTTCCCGGCAAATTTTGTTCTTCTTCGCTCCCATCACCAGCTCCCCTGTTTGATACAGAACACTCTTCAGTGCCACCACACTGTAACCAGAAAGAAATTCCGGGTCATTTGGAACCTCCCTAAACTGGAGACAGCTCCCGGTCTACCCATTGGAACTACAACTCCCATACAGCCCTGAGGGTGTGCACATGCAACACCCACCAGAGAGCTGTTGCCACCTGTTGTGCTAGGGGAACACATGAACCCAGGAGGAAAACTGGTTCCATTCTTCCATTATCAAGGCCCCTGAGTTGGGATGAATGGTTCCATCCTGCCATTATCAAAGCCTCCAGGCCGGGTTGAATGGCTTCATTTTATCATTAACAAGGCCGTGATGCCGGCTAGCCTGTGTCTTCTATGACAGGCTACACTCCTTGTCATTGGTGTATTAGGGTCTTAGCTGGTAGATGAGATGGGTCTGCCCAGCAGATAGACTTTCTACACTTCTGCTCTGCTTCTCAATATCTGCATTTGTTCATTTTATGGTTATTGTTAAAACTGTCTCTTTTTGTAGTGCTTTTTATTTTTTGGGTGAACCTTGTAATTTTCCATTGTTCCCTTGCTTACTGTGAATTCTTGAAATCTCTTTTTTTATTTCACTCACAGTTTTAAAATTATTTTCTGATCTTCTCAGTTTTAAATGATTTGAACTATGCAGAATTCATCTCTGGTATTTCAATGTCTTCAACCACCTGACCCCAGTCTGTGTTAAGGTTAAGTGTTAGACTCCAGTTTCATTAAAAACTTTCCACCATTACTTATCCATTAATTGTGGCAGCACAGAAACTTTAATCACTTCAAAATGAGTAACCCCGAGATGAAACAGGGGTTTTGTGAAATAAAACAAGCTCAATGAGAAGTTCAATGTGGAGGGGTGGCTCTGAGGCTAGGGATTTGAACTGGCAATTGGAAGGTTGCTGGTTCGAATCCCGTAAACGCCAAAAGTGACTTTACCTCATTGGGCCCTTGAGCAAGACGCTTAACCTGCAATTGCTCTGTCCTGGGTATGACGTTAATCTGCTTCCAACCTGCAGGGAAAATCTTGCGGGTTGGTGGCAGAATTGGCACTCCAGCCACCATAAAAAACCTCACACTGGTTCCATTCCATCTGAACTAGTGTGGTGCTGAGGTGTCACCCGTTGAATGGCTGCACTCGGATCCTAATCTGGGATCCTAAGTTGATTTGTCATGTGGTGGGTGCGGCAATGTGCTGTATCAGCACATGATCCTAACTTCTCTCTTCAATGGATTTAGTGGTTTAACTGCACCATTTTATCTGTAGAAACAAAAGAGAACCACAAACCTCATAGTCAACCCTTTGCAAAGGGTATCAACACAAAGGCAGGGGATTTCTAAATCTAAATCAACACTATTTGATTTTTGATCAACAATTCCACACAGAGTAAAAGTAGCTTTAATAATTTCTTTGTTTGCTGATCACCTGTTAGAACGGACACCTGCCTCTTATGATGCAAGCTATCCATGTTGTTTTTCCCTTGAAGAATTTTTAAAGTCCTGAGTTGCCTACAAAGCTTACATATTGTAATATTTTTAGTTAGCAAATAAAAGGTGTCGTTTTGCTTGACTTCTCATTACATCCATATTGGCTAACACGGTAAACACTCAAGTACTAAAAGGAATCAAGTAAACATTTGATACCCTTGATGCATCATTGTATTTGAATTTAAGCAAGAAAACAAGTCAATCAGTGCATATATCATAACCTTCAAAACAAAAGCAGCAGATTTTAGGTGGGATGAAGTTGCACTATTTAAGAAAGGTGTGATGGACAGCAGGGACAGATGTTTCCTTACATGGCTAGGTGGCCGAGTTAATGTATTGACTGGGGGAAGCAGCCTCCCAGCTTTGCATTCTGCCCCAACATGCTGGATGGCAGCAATCCTAGGTCATTATGCCCATTCATGTGCCCAAAAGGGAGTGCTGGGAGCTTCATTCCCATGGGGCATCCCTGCTGGGATCCAAGTGTGCCACCATGGGTAGCTGCAGGGAAAGGCTGTCCCTACTTTCTGGGATCCCAACTGACCTAGGGGTGTTTCCTTCTTGTAATGTCCTTACACTGGAAGTATTCCTGGGTCCGGCATGAAAGGGACCACCTCATCTCACTCGGGAATCTGAAGTCAGGAGGAAGAAGGCAAAACTTGCCTGGAGGAATGAGTGGAGGCAGAAAAGGAAAGGAACTGCATTATTTGACAGTATTTTGGTTAATAAAAAAAGTAATTTTTTGAACTTGAGACTACTGCAATTGTGTCTGGGGGGGTCTGCAATGCCCCCTAGTGATCACAAAGGATCTGACAAGATTAAAGATAAATTCACTAGTCATGATATTGAACATTCATTAGAAGAAAGAAATGAGCAATTGCTGTAGCACTAAAAGTAGGGAGAAGGCTTCAGAAAGGAAAACTGAAGCACAGTGGCTGCCATTCTACAAGATCAAGTTTTTTTGAAAGTCTAAAAACACATTAGTGCCTAAAGAGTTGGGGACAGTAGTGTTAGTTTACAAGACTGTAAGAGATGTGTAGCTAAAAAGCGTTCTGTTTGTTGTATTAGTTCAGGACATATATTAGCCGTTAGTTGAAAGCTTCAGGGAATTTGAAAAAAACACTTTAAGTCAGGGTTGGTAGGGAAGGATATTATAGTCAAACACTTCTAAAGAATTATTTATGAATCCCTCCGAGTATTCAAAGTAAAGACAATGCTGCTGTATTGGTTCTGGCCCTGATGAAAGTTTTATTAGTTCAGATTTGCTGCTTCAATTACAAATACAGTGGAACTTTGGGTCACAACCGTAATTCATTCCAAAACTCTGATCGCAACCCGATTTGGTCGTGACCCAAAGTAACTTCCCACATATGATTGTATGTAAATACAATTAATCCATGTGTTCCGGACCATATGATCTGTATGTAAATATATTTTTTTAAGGATATTTAAGCACAAAAATAGTTAATTATACCATAGAATGAACAGTGTAATAGTAAACTAAATGTAAAAACTTTGAATTACACTGAGATAACCTTGAACAAAGAAAACTAACCTTGCAGTCTCTTTAAAAACAAGCCCGGTGCCTTCTTTAACTGCCTTCTCTCTCTCTCGCCTCTCTCGTTCACTCGCTGCACAGGGAATGCACAGGGAGAGTCTGAACACATGCGGAAATCATCGGCGCGTACGAACCAGAAGGGAAGGCTTGTTCGTCACCCAAGTGTGTAGTCGTGGACAGATGCAAAAGTTTGGCCAACTTTTTGGTCGTAACACGATTTGTACGTGGTCCGAGACGTTCGTGACCTGAGGTTCCACTGTACAACAAATACCTCAAAAATTTGAACCCAGAGCTTTATGTAGAGTATTCACGGTGACAGGGGTGCCATTACAAATGTCAGGACCTGGGACAGAACTGTACCAATAGCCCCCCTCTTTACCATCAACCTTACAACATTTTAGCCATTTAACAACTCGGTTACCATGAGAACATTATATATTAATTAATTAATATTGCAATCCAACTACAAAACATTATAAACACTAGAGGGCTTCGCCCCCTGCTCGCTTTGCTAGCCAATCACAAGGGCCTGCGCTACATGCCAGCCACTTCACGTCTCTGCCGCTTGCATATGTGGATTTGACTTTCACCAAACAACAAATCTTTTAATTTTCGTGGATAGGCCTCTTTATTGGAAAGACACACTACTTCTTCCCGATGGCAACACGAATTAGACGATCTACAAGTCTCCGACATAAAGTTTAAATCCGAACAATATATCTGATCTCTTTTTGCTGTTCTGTTATTTTAATGAGTAATAATTTCCTTTTGTTTGCGCTAATGCGATCTTTACTCTCATTTTTTTGAGACTTTTGAATTTTAGTACTTTCATTATCTCTAACCTGCTCTGCATGTGTACCGCAACAACATTTTTGAACCTCTTTATGATGTTCTACTTTGTCATCTACTCTTTGTTTTTTAATTCCTGCCCAGGCATGGTTAAATCTCTTGGCACATAGTCTCGTCTCGTGGGACCGGAAAGTATCTCTCAGTCATGTTTCTTCCCAGGCTAAAAGTCTTGTCTCTTCCAAGGAATGTTTTTATTATAATAGAGAGACATAAATAACACTTCAGAACTGTTAAACAAAGCGAGACTTGACCAAAAACAGCAGCTGGAAAGTTGCACTCAGTCCTGACCCCTGGAAGCACATAGGGGTTGAGGGTGGACTTGGATAAACAGCTGGTTGTTCCATCAGAAATCACTCAGACACCATTAAGACCACTCACTGTAATGTGGTCTGCAGCTGCCAAGAAGGTCCTCATCATCAAACTTACCATCCCCTGGGAGAAAGGGCTACTGGTAGCACATGAGTGCAAGAGCCTCAAGTACTCTGAGTTGGCAGCAAAGTGCAAAGAGGCAGGCTGGGTGACTTCCATCTACCCAGTGGAGGTTGGATGTAGGGACTTTGTGGGTAAATCAGTAATTTGGCTCCTGTATGCTACGGGTATCACTGGTACCAACTTACAGAAAGCCATTAAAGAGCTGGCAGAGGAGGCACAAAAAACTAGCTAATGGTTGTGACTGTGAAGGAGAGCTAGGTTTTGGGGCTTAACCCCACATTAAGGCCAGTAGTAGGGAGTGACAACTGCCCCGACAACCCCCACTGGGAGATATACTGGGCATGGGACGAAACATCAGTGAATGGTGGCACCAACTGATGACCCTGCAGCTGACCTAATGGGCACTGGTGGAGGTGCATGAGGCAAATGCCAAGCAGGAATAAAATCACCTGTACAACAAATTGAAATTGATTGTAATTGTAACATTTCACCCCAAAACTAAAAACTGTTCTTTCACACTTGCATTGATGACATCTAAAAAATTCACTTGACTTCTGCAAAACTGGTATCAAACCATTTCTAAAGGACTGAATGCTCCTATAAGCACAGTGGCCTTAATAATTTGTGAAATGGTAGAAGGTCAGTACCATCAGGACTCTTCCTAGACTTAGCCGTCTGCCCAAACTAAGTAACTCAGTAATAAGGGCATGGTCAGGGGGGTGACCAAGAAGCCAATGGTCACTCTTACAGAGCTTCAGAAGTCCTTTGCTGAGATGAGAGAACTTGTCGGAAGGATGACTATCTCAGCAGCACTCCATCAATCAGGCATTTATGGTAGAGTGTCTAAGTAAATTTGAAGGACTCAGAACATGAAGAAAAAAGATTCTCTGGTCTGAGAAGACAAAAATTAAACCATCTGAGCAGAACTCCAAATGCTATGTCTGGTGAAGACCAGGCACTTCTCAACATCTGCCTAATACCTTCCCTATGGTGAAACATGGTGGTGGCAGGGATAGGAGACTGGCCAGAATTGAGAGAAGGATGAATGCAGCCAAATACAGCAAGGATCTTGAAGAAAACCTGCAACCACAGACTGGGGAAACATTTTACTTTTCAGCATAGCAATGACCCAACTAAGACAATGCTGGAGTGGCTTTGGGACAAGTTTCTTCCTGTCCTGGAGGGTCTCAGCCAAAGTCCAGACTTAAACCCCACAGAACATCTGTATAGAGACCTGAAGATGGCAGTTTACAGACACATCCCATCCAATTTAATGGAGTTTGAGAGGATTTGCCAGGAAGAATGGCATAAACTGTCGAAATCCATGTATGCAGAGCTTGTAGAGACTTACTGAAGAAGACTGAGAGCTTTAATTGCTGCCAAAGAGGCTTCAATAAAGTACTGAATTTAGGGTCCAAAACGGTTTTTAATTTTTAATAAATTTGCAGACCTTTCTGAAAACATGTTTTAACTTTACCATAATGGGCTGTTGAGTGTAGATTGATGGGCAAAATAGCAATTTTATACATTTAAAATGAAATCTACAACACAATAAAATAAAGTTTCAATTCAGTTTCAATTTTTATTGTCATATACAGATAACAATGGAACATCATAACCAGTAATGAAATTCTTGGACTTGAAGCCCCCTCAAATTGCACAGTAAAATAATGTAGTGGGTTTAAATGTAAGTTCCAGTTTATGTACAGAAGGTAAGTCTAAAAGTGACTAGTATTTTTAAAATTACTGTTGTTGTCAAAATAATGCACATTCATCAGTTCAGTAGCCTGATGACTTGTGTGTAGAAACTGTCCCCAAACCTGCCAGTGTTGGACTGGATACACCTGCACCACCTGCCAAACATCAGAAGTGTGAAGAATCTGTGGCTGGGATGGCTGGGATGAGAGAGGATCCGCTGTGTCTTCCTCCTGCAGTGCTGGCAATAGAGGTCTTGGATGGCTGACAGCTCAGTTCCAGTAAGGGGGTGCTCATCTAAATACTTTCTGAATTCACTAGTAGATGTTTATAATGCCAAATAAGAGTGACAGATGGGCTGACTATGCCACCTAGTGATTAAAATAATGTGAATACCAGGACTCAATTACACAAGCAGTATTATTTATTTTATTATTTTTCTTTTTTAGCCATGCTCTTTTTCTAAGGTTCCATACAATAAAAGTATGGATCTTACATACACAATAAAACACAGACAGAAATCCCAAGGCAGAAACTACTGCAGCTGTTCCTGTAGTTTCTATGCCAGTACTGGACCCACCAAACTATAAAGAGAGAGCATCTCATTTTAGGAGCGATGAAAACCCATCATACCAAAGAAACACAGTACAGTACACCACTATCCATCCATTTTCTAACCCGCTGAATCCGAATACAGGGTCATGGGGGTCTGCTGGAGCCAATCCCTGCCAACACAGGGCACAAGGCACGAACCAATCCCAGGCAGGGTTCCAACCCACCGCAGGACACACACAAACACACCAAGCACACACTAGGGCCAACTTAGAATCACCAATCCACCTAACCTGCATGTCTTTGGATTGTGGGAGGAAACCGGAGTGCCCGGAGGAAACCCACGCAGACACGGGGAGAACATGCAAACTCCATGCAGGGAGGACCCGGGAAGCGAACCACTGCGCCACCCACCACTATCTGTGGTAAATTTCCTTTTTTACATGGCACTTAGTTTAGTTTTTAAACTTTCAGTCTTGTCTCACTTGAATTCTCACCACCACCTACCTCCATAGTGTAATATCCAGACTCTAAGCACCGCACTGTCCCAACCAGTGCCCTTTTCTCTAGCGATGTTATGTAAGACTTCGAGTAATGCAGGAAAGTAATATTCATTAATATTCTGAATTTTCCCACAGGATAAATAAACCTGATCTGATCTAAAATCCTAATTAGCCACAGACCAGACATTCTGGCACTCCCAGAGTAGTGTCTGCATGAACGTTACAATTTTTGAGGTCTAAATACATCGGTGCAACCTTCTAAGGGTCTTGTTCAAAAAGCCATTATACACCAGGGTTCAACTTTAAGATTAAACACCTCATCTAAATTTTAAGATTAGGGACCCTGGTGTACTTGGCCTTACCCACACGAACCTTAAATTCAGCGTTTGTAGTAAGGGCAGGCCAGTCTAAGACAAACAACAGGAAGAACAATTTTAAGATTAGGCGTCCGCTTTTTGAACAAGACCACCTTCTAAAACATGGCACGTTCAGAAGCGTAGCCCATTAGCCATCGACAGCCTACCCCAGCATATCTTTCATACTGGTAGGTTAATTAACAAGACAACACCTAACTTGTTAAGGGACGAGGCATTAACACTTTGTGTTTCGATGAATTTTTATCCATCTTACACCTGATTACCCCTTCTCCTGTCTTTAATCAACAACTAAATTGTTCAATGTAGATTTGAACTTCATTTAAGGTTTAGGTGGAATACAACTGTCAAGATATATAAAGTAATGAAAGTTTGCTCTGATACACATTGTTTATGTTAAAAAATATCAAAAATCCATAATGCTTTATTCCACATTGTAAATTAATTTTAATTTACTTTGATGGGCATTCCATCCAGCGCAGTTTTGCGCAGAATCGCGGAGATGGGTCCAGCAGCAGATCTCCGTAGCTCCGCGATTCACTAGTTTTGGTGAATATGCAAATTAGATTGCAGGTCTTTTTATTGGATTTGAGTCAGATTACCCTTCCCAAACCCTAATTCCAATCCATAGTGCAATCAGGTGTCATCACTGACCTATAACATTAAGCGACAGCTTGTCCTTAGTAAGAAACACAATCTCCTATTTCTGCACAGAACTCCGCTGTGTTAACTGACATATACATTAATCCACGTTTTAAAGGTTTAACATTCTGCGCACAGTTTAAATGCCTGTTAGGTAAAGTTGACACATATCGTTAAAGCGGTCTGAAGGAGCAGCCAGGAACTTTGACATTTGACGAGTTTTTGTTTCTGGACGGTCCGAAGCTACTGTAACATCGTCGTTCTGGTGTAGGCGTGTTACTTTAGTTTTTGGAGGAAGCGCAGCCCGCAATAAATAGCAACAGCGGCACCGCGGCACATCTGATCACGGTTTTCTGGTAATCCATCATTGCAAATAGAGGATTTTTTTATGCATGTATTTAAGTGTTTCTGTTTTTTTTAAGCGTTTACTTGGATGTTCCAGTAAGATAAGACTGCAAATCGTATCAAGACTTCGTGTTAAGATGCTGACAGACACATAACTTTACCTGTGCTTGTGTTCACCGTATATTATTTGCTCGTCTGCGTGAAAGTGTGATACGTGGCATTGTGTTGTGTTGCGACACCATCATTTCAGGTGGCTCATTGAGGACGTATATTAAAATTAAGTATCACTTAAATGGAGCGAGTTCACTTTTCCCTAATGATCGACCGGTTTAGGGACTTGGCAAAGGAGGGTTTTGATACGTTAGGATCGTACAGTAAGAACTGTCCTTGATTCTTATTTTCTGTAGGAGCTCCTGAATGAAACTTCACCAAACCCCTGATTTGGTGCTTATGAATGTGCGTGCCATTGCTGGATTTGATTTATTTTAACTTATTGTGAATTAATGCAAGTGCTGATGTGGAATTTTGGCGTCCGTTTGCATTGACAAGGTACTACAGAAGTATTAATACAGTGTGCTGTAGCTCTATCAGGTGTTGTTTTTGGAACATATACATTGTCAAAATTTATTCTGTGTAAATACTGCTTTAGTTTCATTCATATCAAACAGCTTTTTCTAAAATGTATTTTGCCTTTACTTGCGCCACCAATACCGAAAAAACGGAATGATTCTATATGTACACTTTTTATTTAGGCACAATTGATTTAATTGGTAAAATATAGTTCTCTGTTTTTATTTACTGTATTGAATATTTTTTGTGTGGTAAGTTTTTCATTGAATATTTGAAACCAATTAGACACAGTCACCTCCTCATAATAGCCCAGCACACTTTCCTGAGCAAGACAGTTCAAATGTAGTGAGAGAGAAAAGGACTAACCAAACAGAGATGGATCTGTCATGAAAAGGAAAGAAAACTTAAATTTGCCAATGCTAAGTTAACCCAAAGACACTTTATTTTTAAAAGATGCCTTAGCAGTTCTTCAGTAGGGGAGCCATTTTTGGTTCACAAAAGACCCTGTATACCAGTGGCTGCAGGTTTTCATTCTTACCATCTTCTTAATTAGTGACCAGTTTTTGCTGCTGATTACTTCTTTTAATTAACTTGACTCATATGGCCCCATGGTTGTTTCTGTTTCTTTAATTAGCAGCCAAACAATAATGAGACACAAAACAAGCCACCACATGACCAGCTCCCCTGTGCCCATTACACAATATCTGAAATTAAAGAGAGGTGATGGTCTTGTTAAGGTTGATCTCTCAGGTCACCAAAACATTTTCACGGTGCTCTTAGAAAGAACAAAAAAACAACAGTTTTCAAAATGTGTGCTGTGGCAGAATGAGAGCAGCAACAAGCCATGGAATTAAATAATGGGTTTAATTAGCAGCAAGAATTGGCTTCTCATTAAGAAAGTGATTGGAGTGAAATTGGTTAGAATTTGAAGCCCCAGTTTAGCTGGTCATCTGTTAGCTCGTTTCACATCTCACTTCTGCTTGGCTGTCATTTAATGAAGAAAGGAATCAATTCAGAGGGCTGAACTCTTCTAAGAGTGCAATTAAAGTGATGGGGGAAAAGTGAATTAGCAGTGAAAACTGGTCACTGATTAGGAAAAGGGTTGGAATGAAAACCTGCAGCCACTTCCCACCTTCCAGGCCTGGAGTTTGCCACCCCTGCTCTATACAGTAAATAACCATGACCAGATGGTAGCAGATTTGTGAAATACCTATAAGTCATAATTTGAAAAGAACTCTTGATTACAATAACACAGGCTAAGTCTGTGTTTTCTTAATTTATTAGTGTCCTGCTAGGTAACCTACCATACATTAAAGATTAATTTTTTTCTTCTTCTTTTTCAAAGCATCTAGAATGAATTTGTTATGCTGAGAACCATTCCCAGAATAAAATTGTACTTTGGCAAGCAATGGTTCTATGACGAACCACACAACCCAATTCCCATTAAAGAACCATTATTGTTAAGAGTGGAGGTAGCACCCACAAGGAGTAGACATCCAGTAGTGCAGTGGTTCTCAACCTTTATTCCTCCAAGGTCCCCCAGAGAACTACAGAAATATGTGAGGTCCCCTCCTGCGTGATATTTCCTCTCATGTACTTTTGCTGCAGTCTTGACAATGGTGCTTTTTTAACGTACATTTGTTTAAAAAAAAAATACATATATATATATTAGCTACTATCCTAATACACTGTTTTTAATGCACAATACAAAATTAAGAAGCCAGGTTATTTTTTAAGTAGAGCCCAAATTTCATAATCGAAACTATTGTTTATAAAATAATCTCCGCAGATGTTTTTTTCAGAACTGAATTGCTGAAGCTAATTCATTATTCTCTAGATTCAGTATTTCCATTACAGACAGTGACATATAACACAAGTGAAAATGCAAATTCATTTTCAATCCAATTACAATAATCAAGTCAGCAGAAAGATTAAAGCATCATGTAGGCCTGTTACAGGAGTCAGGTAAGCCACGGGAGGACCCGTGGCCAGCCAAGACACCTCTGCAGCTTTAAAAAGTGAAAGAAGTGTGGGAAGTCGACCTACCACATTATTCAAGAGACTGTGGCATCTTTGGCATCATGCTGAAAAATGAATTTTCTTAATGGCAGCGTGGTGTGTTATCATCCTTTTAACACAGACTCTAAACTTAATTAGAAGCCATTGAAATGACTTAAGATATCTTAATTATATTTGCATGTTTCTTAGCTCTGATTTTGATCCTTGCTGTTGTGCTTTTTATTAACTGTAGGTAATAGTTGATTACCTGAGGCAAATTAATAAACTAGCTTTTCAAGATCCTGCGTGTTATGAAACTGCCTTCGGTGGAGCTGGAGAAAGCACATGTAGATAAACGCAGTATAGTGAAAGGTTCTCTGAGTCAAAGGTAACACCCAAAGTTTAAAAAGATTCAGGTAAACTAAAATTCAGGCATTTTGGGTTAATCATATTTTTTTATGACCTTACTGTTGCAAGCCACTTCTTAATTATACCACAGATAATTTAAAATTCTTTGTTCTTCTGTGAACTGATTTTCTTCTGTTTAATACTTTCAGTTTAGTCTTTAATATTTACAGTATGATACAAGTGGAACCTCGGTTCACGACCATAATTCGTTCCAAAACTCTGGTTGCAAACCTAGTTGGTCGTGAACCGAAGCAATTTGCCCCCATAGGATTGTATGTAAATACAATTAATCCATTCCAGACCGTACCAACTGTATGTAAATATTTTTTTTAAAGATTAAGCACAAATATAGTTAATTACACCATACAATGTACAGTATAATGGTAAACTAAATGTAAAAACATTGAATAACACTGACACAAAACACTGACATGCTCCTTTCTCAGCTGCACGAGCAGGCTCACGCTATCTCTCTCTCTCTCTCTCTCTCTCTCTCTCAGCAGCCGCCCCTCCCCCTATCTCTCAGCAGCACGCGCTCGCGCTCTCTCTCTCTCAGAACAGAGAGGAACATTTGAACACTCTTCACTTGCTTAGAAGCCATGGTTACTTGCAAAAGCACACAAAATACTGTAGAGCACAAAGAGATCACAGGTAAAGCACGCACGTCTGACTCAGAACAATGAAGAGGGAGAGGCTCAACACGTGCTTAAATACAGTAATCGGCGCGTATGAACCAGCAGGCAGGCACGCACGTGCAGGCAGATCTGACCGAGAACAATGCAACACGTGCGGAAATCATCGGCGCGCACAAACCTGAAAGGGAAACTGGTTTGTTCGTATACCGAGTGTGTGGTTGTGAACAGAGGCAAAAGTTTGGCGAACTTTTTGGTCATGAACCGAGTTGTACGTGTACCGAGACGTTCGTGAACCAAGGTTCCACTGTATATTGTCTAGTCTTTTATTAGTCTGTGTTTGGTATTTATCTAAAATATTTAAATGTGTATTTGTTTTGGTTTTTATTGTAAGATGGAGTCTTCATACACCTAAGTATATAATCTGAATTATGATTAGATTTGGCCAATTCCAACCAGCATCTGAGAAGGAAAAAACCCCACAAAATTCTAGTCTACCAGAGTTCTACATGCTCCTGGCCATCTGGTCTTCCAGACCCTCTTAAGCCCCCCTATAGTGCAGTTTGATTAAAGGAAACGTGAACAAAGCTAAAAAAAAAATGCAACTAACCTCTGATGTTGGCTCTACGAGAATGTCCACTTTAAGGTCCTGGTCAAATGCTAGGAAGATTAGCCTGATCAAAATGGCTGTGCTGCCAAGTTCCAGTTTAGGACACAGAGTTAAAAAAAAAAAAATAGTTGGTGATATATTCCTCTGAATCCCTGCTGAATTTGTAAGTTTGCTCACTTACAAAGAAATGAACAGTCTCTACTTTTATGGTAGTTTAATTTTAATGGAGTGAGACAGAATATCAACCAAAAGTTGCATGGAGCTCAAGATCAAGGGTGATTGGTGGTCATTTTATATTTCTTTCCAAATAATTACACCAACAGCTGTCACCTTCTCACCAAGCTTCTTGCTGATGGTCTTGTAGCCTATTCCAGCCTTGTGCAGGTCTTGTCCCTGACGTCCGTTGACAGCTCTTTGGTCTTGCCCATGGTGTGGAGAGGTTAAAATGGAAGAAATTGATTCTGTGGACAGGTGTGCTTTATACACATACTGTAATGTGTTGAGATTAGGAATATCTGTAATTGATTGATAGATTGATTGTAATCTGTGTGCCTCATGGGCACACAGCCAATCTGTGAGAGCCAGAATTGTGGCTGGGATGTAGGGGATCAAATACTTATTTCACTCAATGACATGCAAATCAGTTTATAACTTTTATGTAATGTGTATTTTCTGGATTTTTGTATCTCTCCATTAAAATGAAACTACCATAAAATTAGAGAGCAAACTTACAAATTCAGCAGAGGATCAAATAATTATTTCCCCCACTGTGTAACAAGAGCTTGCTATGCTAAAGCAATGAGTCTTCAGCTTTGATTTAAACAAGAGCACTGCTGTATTTTTAGTATTGGTTTGCAGATAATTTCAGAGATTGTGACCCTGTAGCTAAAGACCCTGCCTTCAGTAGTCATTTTACATGTCCTGAGTATTTAAGGAGACATTCATCACGTGATTTGGCATTAATAACATCATACATTGGAAATGGGCTGTATCATTTAGTTTTGTTTAAAGGTGGGTTTTAAAATTGGCTCTAAACTTAACTGGAAACAAGTGTAGTAATTTGGGAGCTGGGGTCATGTTATTAGAATTCCAGGTTGTGCTTGTTATCTGTACTTCTTGTTTTATGATTAATTAATTAATTTTATATTAATTTAATTTCAGACAAATTAATGTGCTAGCCTGTCTGAATCCTGCATATTATGAAATTGTCTTATGTTCCCAGAACTAGCTACCTGGTGAAAATGAGTCTTAAGATAGTTGATAGTTGAAACAATAACTAACTTATTCTGTAAATTTACCTCAAATAAAATTTAAACTCTTCATTTTAAGACTGAGGGCGGCACGGTGGCGCAGTGATAGTGCTGCTGTCTCGCAGTTAGGACACCCGGGTTCGCTTCCCGGGTCCTTCCTGCATGGAGTTTGCATGTTCTCCCCATGTCTGCGTGGGTTTCCTTCCACAGTCCAAAGACATGCAGGTTAGGTGCATTGGTGATTCTAAATTGTCCCTAGTGTGTGCATGTGTGTGCACCCTGCGGTGGGCTGGCGCCCTGCCCGGGGTTTGTTTCCTGCCTTGCATCCTGTGTTGGCTGGGATTGGCTCCAGCAGACCCCCGTGACCCTGTAGTTAGGATGTAGCAGGTTGGATGATGGATGGATTTTAAGACTGATCAGTATTACCTTTCTATCTGCAGACACTGCTCACCAAAATTAACTTCTTAATTTGAGCTGTCTTCCAGTCTTCTGCCTTTACCTCATTTTGTAAAACAATATATGTGTATGCATGAATACTGGCTACAGTCATGGTCATGTGCTGTATTTATCACCACAGTGCAAACTTCTACATGGCTTCAGTCTTCTAAAATCTAATGAAAAGCTCCAAAAAACTAGAAAGTCTCAGTCTAATTATTTGTATCAGTGAATCGGCAGAGAAATTGTTACATCAAGGCAATCATGATCAGTCCTTGCGTTGAGCCATTTAAAGCAATAAATGCTGTAAGTGTCAATACAAAAGGTTACCAAGCTGATATATTAGAAGACAATTTTTCTGTGTCTAGCATGAATGCTGTTTGAGTAAACAGAAATATTGCAAATCTCTGCCATATAATTCACAACTGTAAAATTCTGACAGAAGACGAAAACCTTCACAGTTATCTCAATTGCTATGACATATTTTTGTTTATCTCTACCCTAGCCAATAAAAAGGTAGGTAGTCAGTCATTTTCTAACCTGCTTAGTCCTGAACAGGGTCATGGGAGTCTGCTGGAGCCTATACCAGATAGCACAGAGTGCAAGGCTGGGAACAAACCCTGGACTGGGTACCAGTTCATCGCCGAACAAACACAGCCACAAACACCAAGCACACACTAGGGCCAATTTACAATCTCTAATTCACCTATCCAGCATGTCTTTGGACTGTGGAAGGAAACCCACACAAACATGCGGAGAACATGTAAAATCCACGCGGGGAGAACTCGACACTCGAACCCTGGTCTCATTACTGCAGGGCAGCAGCACCACCACAGCGCTGCCCATGTTTATCTGAGAAGTAAAATTAACTTGGATAAATGGACCAGGCCCTCTGCTGATTTATCATTAATACTGAGTTGAAGGTTGTTTGTTACGAAGTCCGAGTAATGTATTACAAATTTTGTATTGCTGATAATGTAAACAAAGCTGTAACACGATTTGTGGTTGTAGTTAATGCTGTATATATTTTAAACTGTGTACTGCACTAGGTATAGTGCAGTGGCAATGCATTAAGAATGAAAAATGGCATAGAATAAAAACTGAAAAAAGCTGTGATTGAAGTCATTTTTTGACAGTGCTAAATTTAACATGGCAGTATGATTTTTGCCTAAATTGTTTAGGTTTTAAAATCAAAATCTCAAAAATATAAGATAAAAACTAATTGAGATAAGGTTAAAAAGAAAAAAGCTTAAAGGTAATATTAGTAACTGATTAAGCCCTCTGCTTTGATAAGGAAGGCAAATAAAGCTTATCTGCAGTGTTTGCTGAAATGATAGCTGAAATCGCCTGATCACTCACAAAGCAGAGCCATGTGAGAACTTTTCAGTTTGTTAGAAAAAATGAGACACAGTTTTTGAGATGATGCATATGATGTAAATAAAATATTTGGATGTTCAATATCTGGAATGGGGGTGGGAACTGATTAACACTAGAATTACTAGAGCCTACGAAAAAACTTGTAGATCCGGCCCATGTTAAATTCGTTTGCACCTCTCCGCCAGCGTCCTTTGTCCTGTAAATGTGCTGATAAAGACAAGCAGGAAGCAGCCGGCTATTTCATCCCCATCGACATAGAACAGGCATGAACATGTCCCAGCTCATGCCTTGATTGATTATCTGGGAGTGAAGTGGAGTTTTAGAGTGGAAATAATAGATCCTTATTTGGAACACACATATTTCATGTGTGTTCCGTTTCTACAATAATCTGTGTAAACACATTTTTAAAACGGAAACGTTATTCATATTTTAGTAGAAAATGACAAAATGTAGGCATAAACTGTATAATGTATGAAGCCTGAAGTATAAGGTTCAAGGAAAAGACAATAGCTTCCGTGGTGTAGTGGTAAGATTTGCTGACTTGTAATAACTGTTGACATCATAGACCATAAGGTGAATACTAATTTAGCGTGAGCAGGAACACTCAATAAAACTAAATAAAAAAAAAATCAAGTGACGATGAGATACGAAGAGGGCAGATTCACCAGCATCTGTGTGTCAGCTTTTATCCCTCCAGATGAGAGAATGTCCAGTTCCATTGTCTCAAAACACCACTCACATCTCCAGTTATTCCCAGTTTCAAATAAAAACTAACAGCGTCAGATCCCTGGGTGGGTGTGGTAATATGTATCGTGATAGTGATTTAGAGAGAATAAAAGTGAAAAAAAAGGTAACTTTTACAAGTCCTATAAATGTACACCGTGTGTTACAGATGCAAACCAAGTGTATGTGTGTACTGTATAATATTAACAATAAGAGCAGCTCACTACTGAAAACGGCAAATATAGGAGTGAGTCGGGATCAAACCGGGGACTCATGATTATAAGTCAGCAAATTTTACTGCTACGCCACGGAAGCTGTTGTCTTTTTCTTGAACCTTTTGTGAAAGTGTTTATTTGATCTTTGGACTTCAGGCTTCATACATTATACAGTTTATGCCTATATTTTATCATTTACTACTAAAATATGAAAAACGTTTTTGCTTTAAAAATGTGTTTACACAGATTATTGTAGAAATGGAACACACATGAAATGCATGTGTTCCAAATAACCATCTATTATTTCCATTCTAAAACTCGACTTCACTCCCAGATAATCAATCAAGGCATGAGCTGGGAGATGTTAATGCACGTTCTAAGTTGGTGCGCTTGGGGGGGAGGGAGTGGGATAGCCGGCTGCTTGCTGCTTGTCTTTATTGTCACATTTACAGGACAAAGGATGCTGGCGGAGAGGTGCGAACGAATTTAAGGTGGGCCGGATCTATGAGTTTTTTCGTAGGCTCTGGTAATTCTAGTGTTAAAACACATTAATCTGTATATATAAAGGAGAGTTGGGATCCAAGAGACTGTGTTTGTGTGTTTGTGGAGGGATGAAGAGTTAAGCCGGGTAGGGGAGTCACATGATCATCTCCCCTCCCATTCACGTCATTTCATTCACTTCAGATCATTTCGCTCCGAGCTGAACTCCGCAGCTGACGTGGTCTTGCCGTTCTTTTTCCTTAGTGTTTAGTCCTTTCTCCTTTACTAATTTACTGTTTAGTACACGCGGTACTTACACAGTCACTTATAAAAGGGGAGAAAACTCTGTGCAAGAAATGGATATTGAAACTACCTTGAAAGACATGCAATCAACGAGGCCATTAAACGGATCCCAAGAGAGGTCTTCTAGGTTGGAAAAAAATCGCTTGGCTGCCAAAACCAGTGCAACAACAAACGACTTCAACGTTAGAAAGAAAATGATTCGCTGCCAAAATCAGGCAGTTAAACGAATCTAAAGAAGACAGGATTTCAAGATTTTGAAAAGGACGACTGGCTGCCGAAACCAGGCGGTTAAAAGAATCTGAAAAAGACAGGACGTCTAGATTGGAAAAACCACGATCCGCTGCCGAAACTAGCCGGTTAAACGTGCAGCGAAGCGCGCCAGGTCTGCTAGTGTCACATAAAGCAGTACCATAATTACTTATGAAAGATGATATGAACTTGAAAGGCTCAAGGGAATGTTTTGGTGCTGAATTTGTAAGTGTCCAAAGATTATCTTTGTGTAGTAAGTAAACAATGGATATAAATTTACTAGTTCCAGCATTTGTGGGTAATAGTGTTTCTTATTTCAAAATAAAACCAAGTATTGTGTTATCATTAAATTTCTATTGCTTGAGTTCAGCGTGCCTTTAAAGATTCATTCTTACATTGTCAGTGTTTAAGGTCATTGTCTTGTATACATAATAAAGAGTGTAAATATAAGAATGAAACTCTTTATCGCATGTTTCCTTAGAACAATGACAATAATACATACAATACCAAGAACGGCAAATACACATACAAAAAAGTATACATAGCATGCAACAAAATGCCAGTAGGAGGGAATGAGAAAAGTGAATGTGCAGGATGGTTGAGGTCTTTCTTAAACGCTGTTTGCCTTTCTAAGGCAGTGGGTGTTGCATATGTCTTGAACAGACCAGGATGTTTTCGTAACTGGAGATGTAACTTGGATAGATCATTATGGCCCAGAGTCCTAACAAAAGTTGAAACAATGGAAGTGCAATATTTTTCCAATATTCAAGATGCCTTCAAGATCATTTTGAAAATTATTTATGGTAATCCATGTTGATTACATTACTCAAAAAGCCTACATAACCAGTTGATATTAAACTTTTTTGCTTTGACTTTTCTGGCAATCGGTCAGTCAGGTAAAAGCAATCTTCATTTTCGCTTCACAACAATTCTCCTGCCCACACTGCAGGTTTACAAAAGCTGTTACTGTAGAAAAACTGGGAATTCACGGAGATGCCACACCCACCCTTTTCTCCCGACCTTTATCTCCACTCTAGGGGTGCACCATGCTAATGATAAAAACCTCATATCAGCTACAGATGGGTGGTTGACAAACACGATAATATGTTTTATTTGTGTCGCTTGTTAAAGCATCATGAATGTTACACAAAGTGCATTAGTGTTTATGGAGATTATCTTGAAAAACAAAACTAGTTTGGTTGTATTAGTGCTTTTCTTAAATGATCAGGCTGAACACTGTAATCATTTTCTCATATAAGTACAATACCTTGCACCAGGAAAGAAGCCCTTGTGCAGTTTTCACATTTTATTGATACAATCCTGACACATTAATTTTAATATTTCTCAAATGCTAATTATTTCATAGATCTCCATAATTTTCTAGGAACTGTTAGCTTTCAAAAGTAAACATTACACATATGTATAACCTAAAAAAGAATCACTTGGACGTAACCTCCGAAATGAAAATACTTGGGGTGAATAATGATATGTGAAGTCAAGGTATTTAGCACTCTACCCAATGATTCTCCTCAGGTCACCCATAGCATTCATTATGTTGGAAAACACAGGTAGCTATGAAGATGCTGCTGATGAAGATGGTGATGGTGTTCCACCGTATTTTTATGTCAGAAATTAGGACAGAGTTTTTTTAAAATCCAAATTACATAGTCAGAGAAAGATAATTTGTGTATTGTCACAAATGTATACCCAAGAGTAAATAATGCACTTTTTTTTTATAAAATGGTAAAATATAATTGTGCATGAAACATATACAGCCAATAAAGGGTTTCAGTCAATGCATTTTAAGATGCACATTGATTATGATTTTTGTTGCCAATTTTAATTGCATGTTGCTTTCACAGAAAGTGGTATAAATTGTACTCTGTTGAATTTAGGGTGCCCTATCATCCAAAAGTGTTACATTGATGGATTAAACCTGGATGGTGAAATTAGTATTTAAAGTAATAAAACCAATTTTAAATGATTGGAGCACTAATTAACTGATACCAGATTTGTTCACAAACAGTTTTACACTTTCTAGATTCTTAATGTGACAGAGATTTTGTTAAATCACTTGAAATTATTTTTGATTTACAAGTTTATAACATAATATAACCATTTAAAAAAAAAACTTTATAAAGAGTAAATAGTTTTAATGAGCAGCTTGGTACTGTAGCACTTAGCACTAATTCCACTCGGACTTGACATGCTGAGTTGTTTCAGTCCAGTCATTGTCTGTGTGTAGTCTGCATGTTCTCCCAGTCAGTTTGAGGTTTTCTTTGTGCGCTCAGGTTTTCCTCCTATGTTCTCAACAATGTGAACCTTAGGTTAAGTTATTATTTTTTTAAATTAGCAAAGTGTAAGTTTGGATGTGAGTGGGTCTAGCGATTCCTGTCTTATGGCCAATACTTAATGGGTAGGCTCAGGTTTTCAAATGACCCTAAATTGGATTATATAGATTAGAGTAGTGCTGGGAGCTATACCGGTTCATACCGAAAACCGTTTATTTTTGTTATGATATGGATTTTTCTTATACCGCAACACTAGTATAAATTACCTAAACAATGTTTGAAAATTGGCGCAGCGGGTTAGTGGAAGTATTGAGCGGTGAAAAGAAACTGAAGCTGTAGCAGACGATAAAGTTGAACATGATGACACAGAAGAACTCTTGCCGAAAAAAGGAGCCAAATCTGTTGTCTGGAGATACTTTTGTTTTAAAAGGTCAGATGTGAACTAAACAACTATTTACTGCAAATGCTGTTGAGCTGAAGTTGTTGCCGGAGGCGGCAACACGAGCAATTTGCTGCACCACCTTAGCTGCAAACATGCTTTGGAATACTAGTGCTTTGGACGCAGGCTTCACACAGCCATAGGTATGTAATATTTATTAAATTAATAAACTACTTTTAAGTAATGGTAGTAAAAACATACCATAGTAATAAGAAATGTACAATGAATGTATAATCCGTTTTCTGTTATCTCTATTATCAGTCAGCACAGCTAGTCCCCTACTTACGATGGTTCAACTTAGAGTTTATGATGTCGAAAGCGAGACGATAATTTATATAAAATTGTGTCAAATATAAATTTTCAAGTTGGCGCGGCAAGCGAACATTTCTGTGTGTTGAGCGATACTCCCATGTTGTGAGATGTCTCAGCCTAGCTAGCGCTCGATAGAGATCAGGGATCTTGTTGTTACAGCACTTTTCGATACGCTTTTGCTAGAAGGAAAGTTAGCTTTGTTGATTTGACCTCGATTCCCTGCGTGTGCATGTGTAGCGAAGAGCAAACAGCTTCTAAAATGGCATGTGGAGAGATACCAAAGTGAATACTCAAAGCAAAATAATCCATGAATGACTTTTTTCTTATTTTCGCTGAATCAGACTCTGATTTGTCAGACTCCGATTTTGATGCAAGTGATCTGGAGATGTAGGTCGAAAATGAAAGTGATGTACCGGCATCAGCTGATCGTGGTGCTGAGCATGTTCCTGTAGCTGATGCACCCATGGCAATGTTCGCCTGGGATGACCAACACTTATGATGACACGAGGTACAAACCATACTGCGTCTCACTGCAACAGTCACCCCTGTGTACCTGTCTCACAAAGATAGCCAGGCAGCCAGCCCACCATGCAATTTGCCTTAATGATGGTTCAGTTGGTAAAGATGTCAATACCAAGTTGCACTTGTTTTACTTTATTTTTATTTGGTGAATAGTGTGTAATGTACCTGGTCTTGAAGCCTTGAAGTAATAGTATTATTACTGGAAGTTGCACTATTATTTATTTTATTGTTATTATTTATTAGTTTAAATATTATGCAGTTTAATGATGGTAAAGTTGTTTAACATGTCAGTGGAGAGAGATTGTTAACATTAACAGAAAGTGTAGTTGATTTACAAAAATATTTACTGTTTATTCCTTTTCTAAGACATGTTCAGTGCAATACAACTTTTGACAAACACCTCTGGATATTTTACTAAGTCTAAATGCCTCTTTGGATGGTTGAAAATATGTTGTGAAAATTATAGTTTAAGTTGTTTGCAAAATTTGTTCAATAAAAAGGTTCAATATTTTCACTGTCATGCAATGTGATTCCTTCTCTTTATTAGTGCCACCCCCTTGAAAACTATCACTTTATGGGGCCATGCAAACCTGTATTAATACTTGTGTGCATATTAAAATGTTTTTTGTGCAATGTACAATTCTTATGGCAGTGGAATAGGTTATTCTTAGCCAGTCTACCGCCGTAATTGCACTGGAAAATGTGGTTAACATCCAATCATGCAGGGGGGAAAAAATACCGTTGAATATCGTGAAACCAGTATAATTTTTAAAAATACCGTGATATAGAATTTTGGTCATACCACCCAGCACTAGATTAGAGAATGTTAGAGTTCATTAGCTAATATTTTTCACTGACCAGAAAGGCTGCTGTAAAGGTCACGGGGAAGGGAAAACATCACACAATCGTATGCTTGGAATAACTTTTGAAGTATTTTATCATCAGAGGTGTAAAAAAAAAGTAGAGTTTCCTTGGCAGAATGAGTTCTGGGGTTGATACCTGGCAAACTTTTGTGGCATTGCAAGGATCTCAGACTTCATCCCAGTAAATGTTGTAATGAGTATTTTACTGAAATTCATAGGTCAGTGATAAGAAGTTCACTTTCAAAAAATAAACAATACACCTAGTGCCACATGAGGACTTCTAGAATGCTTTGTAGCATGAAGGTCTATAACCACACGGCCATTCTACTACCCTTTTTCCTGGGAAAGGATCAGTCTTTTTGCCTGTCTCATAGCTTTGAAACTGCAAAGTGTGTACACTTTTACATACAGCTTACTGTCCATTCTGAAGGAAGGGAACTACAGTATAGCAAAAATGTATTTTTATAGTTGGTAGGCATGAGGTCAAATACTTAACATTGCACTATAGTTTTAGGAAATTTATAGTGAAAATGAACTATGACTATACATGAAGAGTGATAATTAACAACAGCAACAAGAAAAAATGGAAAATATTACAATGGTAAGATCATTCAATTTAATTATGTTGATGAGTCCTGAACCTGAAATGTCAAAAATAAAATTTAGAAAGATGGATAGACACTTTATTAATCCCCAAGGGGAAATTCATAATTTAATGCACTTAAGAGATTATATTTTATCCAAATTACTTAGATAAGACTAAACACTGCTTTGTTGTGGTCAAAAATAGTATTGACTAAAACTGAAAACTCTACAGCTGTTACAGTCTGTTCAGGTTAGAATGCTTTCAAGAAAAACAAATAATATAATTTTACAAAATATCATGAAGTGCAAAAGGGTTTGAAAGTAATTTTTAACAAAAGCGTTCAAACTGCTCAAAGCATTGCATTACTTAAACATTCTCTTTTTCTTTCCAGTAGAGTTTCACATTTGAAGTTGACCACAAACTGATGTCCAATGGTAAGCTGAAGTTAAAACACAGTGAATAATTTGGTTGTAACAACCACCAGTGTAACAGTGCCCTTTCTAGTTAAACATTTAGACTACAAGCTTTTAAGGAGGTATATTATGTATTTATGAAAAACATTTTTTAAAATAATAGAAATTTGTCTTGAGTCACAGATTACCTTCCATGCAAAAAATTATAAATTAAAAAAATGCAAGCTTATTTTTATGTGACACTGATAATTGTGTTTCACCTACAGACTACCAATAGTAATAAGTATGAAGATAAAAAGCTAATACTGAATCTAGAGATCGAAGAAGCACAGGTCCTAAGCTGTTTGCCAGAATGTAAGAGAGAGAAAAGTAGCAGTGCAGGGCCCTTCAAGACTTTGATAATACTATTTGATTTTTAAAGCAATACATTATCTGTGTATCCTGAATGGCAAGGGCTTAGCGAATATTCCAGTATTATTCTGATCAGTCATCACTATGCATTGTAGTTGTTTTTGGTTATGTTAAGATTGAGCAGTTCAGTCATAGGAATATAATAATTAAGTAAGCAAAATTAGCAGTTTATGCAAGATACCAGTTTGTCACTGTAGTTAATCCTAATGAGTTAAAGAATGCGTATAAGTCACTGCAGCAAGTTGAAAGCCATTTATAGAGTAATTGTAACTGCATTCCTCACATAACCAGCCATGTCACTTGAAAACTTGATAACTTTATAAAATTAATTCTGACACCTCAATATATTGCACACATTACAGTTCAGTAAACTAAATACAGTTACTCAAGTACTCTATCTAATAACCAGCTTGCAAATGTTTGGTTATTGTGATATTAGTATAATAGTAGTGGTGCAAATTTGCATATGTATGAAACATGAGTTTCTTAAAGAAGATTCCTTAAAGCTTTAAAATCAAAATATTTTGTTTATTAATTGATCTTGCCGTACATTTACATTTATTTATGTGGCTGACTCCTTTATCCAACACAACTTATAACCTTTGAGATACAATTAGTTACATTTCTTTTTGTTTTAACATTTGATGCACAGGCAGGCGAAGTGACTTGCTCATGGTCACACAGTATCAGTAGCAGGGTTTGAACCCACAGCCTCAGGATTTGAAGTCCAAAGCCTTATCCACTACACTATACTGCCAGTTCTAATGAACTCAGGAGCCATGTCAGTGTAGTGAAAAATTATTTACTCACATGTCCACCTTTTAGGCCACATACAAGGATTAAATTCACAAAGTAAGAACAGTGGAGGTACCACTAATAAGGGGAAGTAGTTTCTAGGTTGGCTATATACAGTACAATATACCTTCTTCAATAACAGATTTGATAGCAGTAGTAATAAGGGCTGTCTGCCTTCTGAAGAGATATGTAGAGGACTCCACAATAATGGCAGGGTTAGGGGTTGTGTGCCCCATGAGTTAATGAAACATCCCCAAAGAAATTACTCCTTCAGAACAAACACTGATTTAAAGTAATTGGCATAAGCTTCAATTGATTTTCAAATGGCAGCACATGTATTACAAAGAACATAAGTGAAGTCAAGACTTGCCAGAATAGGGCACTGTTCTTCTGCTTCATGTTACAGCATGACACAATAGACCTAAAACCTGTAATAGAAGGACTGTTGTCCACTACTTTTGGTGGCAGCAGATGATTCTTCTGTGGGAGTGGGGAATCAAACATTCCCAGAATAAAATAAAATAAAAAAAAAACAATTCCATGGAAGCAAATCATCTTCTAAATATTCAAAATTTTAATTTTGGCAAAAAAAGAGAGGGGATGGAATATGGTGAATAAAAGGGTATTATACAACAACAACCAAATTGTTTTTGGTCAAAATTTTTTTGACTGTTAACACGTTATGTGCAGATTCAAAACGCAGTTCAGGGTGCACCAGATCTCCAGACTTTTTTTTTTTTTTCCCCCTGAACCTTTCTGCTTTCAGTTTAATGTTGCTAATCGAGTCTTTTCCGTGGGGAACAAACTCTGTATAAACAAGTCCATTATTTTTAATGAACTCTATCATCATTGTCTCTGATCTGTTATGGTGTCTGGATTAAAATAAAAAAATGCCCAAGTATCGTGCATGACTGTAGAATAGATGGCAGAAATACACACTCGATCAGCTTATCATGACGTGACTTGGCAGACTGATTAAGCAGTCATATCCGATAACTATATACCATACTCACATGCTATTGACTGATTTCAGGGAGTTTTGAGCCCTCCTGATATGTGCTTCTTATTACCCATTATGAGCAGTTAGCTAAGAAGTTGCAGGTGTCCCACAGGACAGTAAGTGGTGAAAGAGAAGCTTGTTGCCTTGTACATGGCTTCTTGCTATTCATTATGGTTGCTGGGATGTGTGGAAAAACAACTGGTTTTTTGGCATGTTGAAGGAATTTTTAGAATTACCACTTACACCTTACCTTTCATCTTCATTCTGTTGATGTGAATTTCTGGTCAAGATTTTGGTTAAAAAGAAGAGGTTGGTGTTAATTTGTTTTTACATATTCGAAGAGCTCGGTGATATGGCAGAAAAAAACCCATCAGTTTTAGAACATTAGAACACTCTAAACGAGAACAGCCCATTCAGCCCAACAAAGCTCGCCAGTCCTATCCACTTATTTCTTCCAAAAAAACATCAAATCCCTAATGTCTTACTGTCTACCACACTACTTGGTAGCTTATTCCAAGTGTGTATTGTTATTTGTGTAAAGAAAAACTTCCTAATGTTTGTGTGAAATTTACCCTAAACAAGTTTCCAACTGTGTCCCCATGTTCTTGATGAACTCATTTTAAAATAACAGTCTCGATCCACTGAACTAATTCCCTTCATAATTTTAAACACTTCCATCATGTCACCTCTTAATCTTCTTTTGCTTAAACCGTAAAGGCTGAGCTCTTTTAATCTTCCCTCATAATTTAACCCCTGTAGCCCTGGAATCAGCCTAGTCGCTCTTCTCTGGACCTTTTCTAGCGCTGCTATGCTCTTTTTGTAGCCTCGAGACCAAAACTGCACACAGTACTCAAGATGAGGCCTCACCAGTGCATTATAAAGGTTGAGCAGAACCTCCATGGACGTGTACTTCACACATCGTGCTATATATCCTAACATTCTGTTAGCCTTCTTAATTGCTTCTGAACACTGTCGGGAAGTCGACAGTTTAGAGTCCTCTATGACTCCTAAATCCTTCTCATAAGGTGTACTCTCGATTTTCCGTATTCAAACCTAATATTTTTACTTCCTATGTGTAATACTTTACATTTACTGACATTAAATTTCATCTGCCACAAATCTGCCCAAGTCTGTATGCTATCCAAGTCCTTCTGTAATGATATAACGGATTCCAAATTATCTGCTAATCCACCTATCTTGGTATCATCTGCAAACTTAACCAGCTTGTTACTTATATTCCTATTTAAATCATTTATATATACAGTATTAAAAATAACAGCGGCCCTAGCACTGACCCCTGTGGAACATCGGCCATTTCTGTTTTTTTTTTAAACTTATGGGTGATTTATGATTTATTTGAATATTTATGTGAAAATTACAGTTGTATTCTTCTTAGAAATGCAAAAACACATACACTGTCAATGTGGAAAGGTGAAAAATAAGAAAACCTCTTTCTGTGCAGACTGGTGTGTACATTTTTTTTTGCAATTTCTTTTTACATTTGCAGCCTTCTATCTCCTTTGCAGCCTCCACATTCCTTTCACTTCACTTATAGCCAACTTAAGTTCTGCAGTTTTCCTTACACCTTGTTCAGTTTGAAGAGCATACTAGCCAGGTTCTTTTCTCTTCTACAACTACAGCTCTCTGGAATGACTTGTCCATAGAGAAGTGGTTTTCAACCTTTTAAATTGTGCAATGCACTTTGAGAAATTCTTTTATGGATTTTTCAGCAGCTTCATATACTAACATTAGATTGAAGAATTGGGTTGGTGGATTGGGGTCCTGTGCATCTACATTTACTAATGTTGGATTGATTGAAGGGTGGGGTTTCAAACTTCTAGATTTATTATCAGTAGAGAATACCATGGACTGGCAACATGCCTTACCTGCTTTTTGTGAATCGTCAGTTGAGAGTGTCTGCGTTGCATGTCTTTCCTGATTCTCACAGACTAGTTGGCAGTCCGAGGACCAGCGGCAGGGAAACACTGCTGTAGGGGAGTTATTTCCTGTAAGTGTACTCTAATAGCCCTCCAGCCACTCATTACAGGCAGCCAAGTCATTCTTCTCTCCAGTTGTAGCCTAACCACCATTGCAGGGCATGAAGGCACAATGGACATTGCTAGCATATTTTCCACTTCTCCCAGACAAGACATTCTCTTCCTAATCATGCTAACTAACTAGATGCAATATATAGTAGGGTGCATTCCTTGTGTGCTGCATGCTGAAGCAGGGGCTTTATCTTCACCCTGTGCTCTCTCACTTTCGTTAATTTCTGCTGCATGTTTCTGTTTTAAGTGATGCAATAAATTGGATGTGCTGCTACTTTTAACTATTCTTATCTTTTAGCAAAGATTGCTTTGTATTTGGTTTATATGACATCTGATCTTTTATATCCAAACTAATTCCAGACAACAGACTTAAAACGTTACAGGTTTTCTTGAGAACAAGCTTATTCATAAGAAAAGTGCCATTTGTCATGTTTTTTTTACATTAATATATTTTGATTCCACACATGACTAGCTGATCAAATTAGGGTGTTTGTTTAACTGTACGATTTCTTATTTAACAAAAAATTTTGTGCTTGACTATCGCTTTAAAACATTAATGTGAATTAAAAAATGTAATTGAAAAAACACGTGCAGCCCTTCTCCACACAAAACACAATAAAAGATTAGTTGTGTTTTTTCCATGAAAATATAAAGCAAATTGAACACATTTAGTATGTATGGCATCACTCCAAATACAATTTGATTACCAAATCTCTATCTCTGGCTGAACTGACTATTATTTCTTTATGTCTTGTCATTTTCTAAACTGCATAATCCAGACCAGGGAAGCAGAGGGTGCTAGCACTGGGGGCAATGCAGGAATAAATCCTGGACAGGGTGCCAGTTCATTACAGAGTGAACACACACACACTGTCACACTCACTAGGGCCAATTTAGTGTTGCAAATTCTCCTAACATTAAAGTCTTTGGACTGTGGAACGAGAGCACACGGAGAAAACCCATATAGACACCAGGAGAGAACATGCAAACTCCACACAGGGAGGACCCAGGATGTGAACCTTCTTTCAGTCTTCTTCAAAACAAGTCAAAGGTTAACATTATGTGCTAGATTGTCTAGTTCTGGCAGTTGTCCCATTAGGAGTTGCCAGTTTGAAGTGTGTTCAAGTGAAATGTTTTAATCAGAAACAAATTTTTCCCATCTGACCCATAGTATGTGAATGTATCATAAATGTTTCTACCATTTTAAATTTTAATATAGCGGGTAAGGACTGCGGAGAGACATGCAGTCACCAGTGTGAACACTAGGTAAAATGCTGCAAGACTTTCTGGGAGTGTTTCTGACCCTGTAAGTAATTTCCTGGATTGCACAGGAAGTAGCCCCAGAAAGGGGTATACAGTTACCAGTAACCCTATAAGTTTGGAGTTGAGGGTTGAATAAGAGATTCTTTTACCCTTGCAGGGAGGTGGTGGTGTGGGAAAGAGAGAACATTTAGGAAGGCAACTGAGAGAGTTATCTTGTGTTGTAACAGATTGTTTTAGTCAGCAGCATAGTGAATGAGGAGTTCCACCCTCTAGACCAGGGGTCTCCACCCTAGAACTACTTTTACAAAATGAAAATGGACGAGAGCTACTCATGTTTTCTAACGTTTATTCTCATAGCTTATTTCAACCCAAACAAACTGAATAAGCTTGTTTTGCCTTAACATTTACAAAATTTTGGTGTCCACAACTCACATTTTGCATTAAAACATCACAAAAAAAGATTTAATTTACCTGCAAGTGCATTTTGTATGTCTGTATGCATTTTCTAGTGTATCTCACACTATTGAATTAAAACATGAATGCTGTCAAAACACTCACTCGCCAGCTTCGGGGCGTGTACCTTAACTCAGCTTAGCTAGTGAACAGGAGAACAATTGAATTCAACTTTGTTTAATATTTTAAAATAAAGTGTTTCTTAGGTCTTGATGAGTTTGAGTGTGGATATTCTCTTTGTGTGCATGTGCCCAAAACATTAACATTTATATGTTACATACATAAGAGCCATATCGAATGTTATTTACCTCTTTATCTTTATTTATTTACTACATCCTACAGCGTAAAGTCACAAATAGAGTGCAGAGCTTCCCATGTACATATACAAAGTACAGCAATGGCAAAAGTGCATTCTTGCCCCGATGTAGAACAGTCGTCATGATCTGAGTTGACCTCTGTTATAGCGCATCTTTATGTGAAAACAGCAGTGTCAAATGCGGGTTTGGGGGGGTTGGGATTGTGAACGCGACTGAATCCAAGTTTCCATCCAGTTTCTTGCGACGTTTTGTTATCGACAAACAGAATATACGCAAAAAAAATGTGTGAAATTTGCTGTCTCCAGCCTGTTTCCATCCAACTGGCTTTTTATCGATAAAATGGTGTGCGTGATGACGTCATCCCCCCCAAAACGAACTGTCGCATAAGTTTTGTTGTATCGCAAAAAAAATCTGCCCTTGAGCCGTTTCCATACATAATTTTGTGTATGTCGCAAATTATCTACCTTTTGTTTTCCACGTTACACCCCCTCCACTAAACAAAGAAACAAACAAATGGAGAGATTATTCAGACAGTTTTTTGAAATTTGCCAGCTTACTGTTATTTGTTTTACAAATAATTGGAATTGTACATAATATCCGAAGACGACAGCAGAATGAAGCAGTTGCTTGTCCGATAGCCCTAGAGCTCGAAGAAAGTACCCCAGTGCGACGAAACCCACGGGTATGGGAGAGACGACGGAATAAGACCTTCTGGGAGGAGGTGGTGGAGAGACACTTCACAGAAAATCTCTGGCTGCAACATTTTAGAATGACACGACGGACGTTTGAGATGTTGTGTGGATTCATCAGTCCTGATGTTGCGCCCATCACAGGTTGCCACCGACCACCAGTTCCAACCCAAAAATGGATTGCCATTGCCCTTTACAAACTGGCAACCTGCACCAAATATAGAGTAGTTGGAGAAACATTCGGGGTTAGTAAAACTACCGTCCATCGATGTGTATATGCTGTGTGCACCGCTATTAAAGAAAAATTAATGCGATGTTATATCAGACTTCCGACTGTAGCGGAGGCCAATGAAATTGCATACCGCAATTCCTTGGTGCATCTTGTGCCACAGATTTACGGTGCGCTGGATGGCACGCATGTGCCTATTCTTCCCCGACAGAAGGCTACCGCGATTACATTAATCGCAAACGATGGCCATCTATTGTTCTCCAGGCCCTTGTTGATGACAGGTGCATGATACGAGACATTTTGCGTTGGCACTCTTGGAAGTGCCCATGATGCAGCTGTGTTGCAGCATTGTATCTGTACAGGTGAGCCTACCTTTCAACATCCCTTCTCAGTGCAATAACAACTGAATTAGTACTGTAACCTGCTTCCCTTAAGGTTTTTAATTAAAACTGAAAGTTGAATTAATACAAAATAACGTTTAATCAAAAAAAAACTAAAGTTAATATTAATGAGAGAATTTCTCATATATGCTAAAACATCTGCCATTTAATAATAAGAAGAAAATGTTTAGATAATGAAACACGCGGTTTATTCAATATTTTGACTGGCACAGTAAATTACCTTTGCGGTTTTTGTATTATTTAGACATCCTGAGAGACACTCCCAGGCTACAGTTGATGTGGAGGGAGTTCAGGTACCCCTTTTAGTAGCAGGAGACCCAGCCTATCCGGTACTGCATTGGCTCATCGAGAAATAGAGTCTCTTCATCAGACCATGCGAACCGCTCCGCTATTCTCATTTTAATTGCACGTGATGAAAATGTATCATGTGACACATTTATTTGCATTAAAGCCCTTTTTTCCGACAAAAAGTGTTTCCAATGTAGTTTTTGCGACATCTGAAGTATCGATAATAAATTTATGTGCTAAAGTTAAACGGAAAAATATGTCGACATGTACAACATTTCATCGATAATTAGCATTTCCATCAGCTAAAATTTGAAGCGCTAAATATTTTTTCGCAAAAACTCCTTGGATGGAAACCTGGTTTGAGAGAATAAAACTGAATAAAAAAAAAAAAAAAAACAAAGCCAACATTTACAAGTATCATAAATTACACCGGCTGTTACAGACTGGAATCAAATGTATGTTTTTATTCTAAAATAGTAAAAATAAGAGCAGCTCACTTCTCAAAACAGGCTCATCTGAGATTGAACCCGTGAAGTTTTGATTACCAGTCAACAGTTGATACCACTGCGCCACCAAAGCAGTTGTAGCAAATGCGTGTCAATGTCGCACCCTAACACGGGTTCTTTTTCTGCAGTTATATTCTTGAATAAAAACGCACTTGTTCTGTTATATTTGTACCTTTTATGAAAGTGTTTATTTGATATTTGGAATTCAGGCTTCACACATTATACACTTCATGTCTACATTTTGTCAATTATTACTAAAACATGAAAAAACGTTTCTGTTTTAATGATGTGTTTACATAGATCGTTGTAGGCACGGAACACACTTGAAATGCAAGTGTTCCAAATAACAATATAGTATTTATAAAAGGTGTCATTTTGTTTGACTTCTCACTCTATACAACACTAAGCAACTGACATGCAGGTAAACAGACTTGAGCTGAGAAAACTGTGCGGGGTGGGGAATGTGATAGCAGGCTGCTTGCTGTTTGCTGCTTCTCCGTCAGCATCTTTTGTCCTGTAAATGTGTGGATAAGTGCGAAGTGATTTAAGGTGGGATGGATCTACAAGTTTTTTCGTAGGCTTTGGTAATTCTACATCCAGCCCTGCATGTAAGTCCTCCAAACTGCAGGGAAAAACCTGGATGTTGCTGGCAGAATTGGCATTCCAGCCACTGTAAAAAAAACCTCACACTGTTCCACTCCATCTGAACTAGTGTGGTGCTGAGGTGTCACCCAATGCATGACTGGCACTCAGGTCCTAATCTGGGATCCTGAGTTGGTTTGTCATATGGTGGGTGTGGCAGTGCGCAGTATCACTGCTTGTTCCTAACCTCTCTCTCTCTCTCTAACTTAAGAATGTTTGCAAAATGTAATGCATGTTGTGGTCACATGTTTAATTAAACCTGCAAAAATACTGTGTATTTTGGCACATTATGCTTTTTCTCATAAATTTAATTCTCATCCGCCTTCATGTGTTGATGTAGTTCGTGTTCCTGCTGAATGTACATGTGAGTCGTAATTTGGCCATCCTGCTTCACGCCATGCATAAGTAAAATTATACCAGCATCTCCCATAGTATTTAGATATTAAAACAATGAATATGATTTTTGGGATTTACATATAGTGTCAAGCCCCAATTTTTAGTTTAGCATAAATAATAACATATACTAATAAGTATATGTATAATTTACATCTCCATTGTACACTTAGAATTGGAATCAGAAGATGACAATATTGGATTTGGAAACAATCCTTCACTGTTTAAAATTGTGATTTTCATATTGTTTGGAAATGATCTTATAACCCATTCCAAATATATCAGTTGCAACAAATGCTTCTCTGAGGTCATCTCTGATGTCCTTTCTTCTTGGCATGATGTGAACGCGACCCAGAGAGCTCTAGAACACCAAACTTCTTTTTATATAAGTCAGTGATGAAAACACAAATGTGATTGTGTTTATTAGACTCTAATTGTTAAAATCACAGATTTGAAGGAGGATGTACTTTATTTTTCCAGTGACTGTTTGAGAAACAACTAGTAAAACTGAGTGTGTAAGAATAACTAATTTATCACTGAAATAAAGCATAGAACTGCCCGTGCTTGTCGCAGTAGCGCCACCTTTTGTGACTGCTCCTTACAGACTACATTTAAGCTTTCGTCATCCTTTAGAGATGGGTTTACAGTATTTATGGTCATTTTTTTTATGGATGGCAGAGTTACAGCCCCGTTATATACAGACAACGCGGACAGTAATTCGCAGTAATGAATATTTTGCAGATGTGCCCAAGCGAATTAAAATAATGAATGAAGACAAATGTCTTTGCGTGATGGAACGTATATTTGATTTAATTCGTGCTAGCTCTTGATCTGCGTATTCTGTGGGCGGTGCGCGTTGTCTGCCCCGCTGGCAGCTTGGAGGCGGAGCGCCAAGCTAGAGAAGCCATTCACACTTTGTTAAAGGATCTGAGCATTCTGATAGCAGCCGAGAAGGATCCGGCATCCGCACAATTGAATGAGACGTTAGCCCATTGAGAGCCTAAGATGTATCCTAGCTCCGAACCGTCTGTCAGAAACCCACATGTAAGTCCGCAGCTCCAGGGGACTCTTACGCAGTGCTTGCTGTTTCTCGGTTTGATGGCGGGGGTGTGTGTTTAGTTTTGGGTTGGCATGATTACAGCGCCTTTCTAGTTGCTAATGCCCCTCATTTTCTCGTTCTATGGTCCCACTTTACTCCGCCCCCTCGGGGCTACGTGCTCGATTGTTAGCGCATTTACAGACGTGCATCCTGAAGTTTTCGGCCAATTTACGCGGAGGTCGCTTATCCTCTGCTTTTTATACATTTATTTTATCATGATTTTTTTTCTACATTTTATGCTATTTATTTTAAGATGCACGTGTCCGTATATACTCGATTATATTTTGTTTCCGTGGTCGTGTTTCTTTGATCTATTCAGATCCATCCATCCATCTTCCAAAAAAAGCTTCATCTTGAGTAGGGTCGCGGCGAAGCTTGTATACTGTCTGCCACAGGGGCTAGTAAAATGAAGTTATTCAGCTTGATTGAGTGAAGATGGATCATAGCTTTTAAGATCTGTTATTCGGAGTTTGTTTACGCGGTACTAAGAAGCCAAGGTTTCTGGACATCCTTCGCCTACTCCTTGAGAATCGACATAGGATCGCATAATCAGTTCGCCAGCGGGACTCCTGCCGTCACAAAACAATGAAAATATGCGAAACACACAATGCACACGTGCTCAACAGTAAACACGTACTCACTTCATTTAAGGTCTGATGAAGTATAGTATGGGGATTTAACAGGAAACCAGAGAAGCAACGGTAAAGCCACAGTGCGTTTTTCCAGTCATGCCATGCAAACTAGGCCAATTTTAGGTGAACTTAATCGGGCTGATGATTTTTCTCAGGCTGCATTAAATGGAATGCAATTTTACTGTCCAATCACAGTATTTGATATAAAAATTCAAACTACTGATATCAAGCGTTTTAAAGTTTGTTTGAATGAAGTTAGTGTGGTATGCACACAATTTTAATCCATTGTGGCAAAGTATAAATGATGTGGTTTTTCAGTTAAGACTGTTCGAATTTTGAACATTGAAATTAAAATGATTAAATGCTAAAACAGTTTGCAATAGATTTAGGCTTAATTTACACACATCTAAAGTGGTATCTGGTCAGTTGGCGCTCAAAATAAAGGTCACTCACTCATTTTCAAACCCCTTTAATCCCAATAAAGATGTCCATGTGATTTTTTTTTTTCTTCAGAGCAATGCATCCCCAAAGAACCATCCATATGAAGGTTCTACACGGGTCTTCAGCTCCAAACCTTTTCATTCTAGCTCTTTTCTGCTGCCAGTTAACTCCTTTTCCCTTCATTTTAATTGAGCTGTTTTTTTTTTTAGATTTAATCCTCTGAATTGTTTAATTACTTTCCTTAAACACGACACCCAAAGAGAAATGAGATGTGAAGTGAGCCAATAGATGACCAGCTAAGTTGCTAACTAACTCCAACTGATTTTTTTTTTTAATTAGAAGACCGTTTTTGTTGTTTATTAATCCTGTTATTTAATTCCATGGCTTGTTGCTGCTCTCATGTCATGCCACAGCAGACATTTTCAAAACCGTTGGTTTTCTTTGTTCTAAAAACACAGTTAAAGTGTTTTGTGGACCCTTCACCTTTCTTTATTTTCAGATATTGTATGATGGCCATAGTGAAACCACTTTTGTTTTCAAAAACAACCGTCCACATGATGGTTCCTGCCGTCTACGATCACACATACTCAGTTCTGGTTTTCTTGACCTGGCCGTATCCTGACAGGTAGCCTACTCCACATTAATGATTGAAATTTTAGGAACTTCTAATTATCCAAAGTAATAATTTCATATGCAAAGAATCTTGCCCAGAATTAAACGGTTTTCTTAAGTAATAGTTCTACAATAAACTACATAATCATATAAAGTACCATAAAAGAACTGACACTTTTAATAGTGTAGAGCAGGGATCCTCAATCACAGTCCTGGAGGGCCGCAGTGGCTGCAGGTTTTTGTTCTAACCCGGTTGCTTAATTAGAAAGCAATTCTTGCCAATAATTTAATGTCATGGCTTGTTAGTGCTTTAACTCTGCTATGTCAGGTAATTGTCATATCCTAGATTTTCTTCCCCTTTCTAAGGATATCATCCAAATGGTTTGAAGGCTAAAATGGATGAGTAATTCTCAGTCCTTCACTTTTTTCTCTTCACTTTCCTTCCAAGTATTTAATTAAACTCAATAGTGCATTATAAAAACACACAGGTGTAAATGGTAATAAGCTAAATGGAGAAATGCTGGCGTCTTTTGTCATTTGCATGTTATTGCTAATTAGGAGCAACGAAAAACTAAAAATACAGCTGTTTAAGACTAAAATAAGCAATAAGAGTTTAAAATCTTAACAAGCAAGGCGACTGAAGTGAAGCAGAAGTGTTACTTGAGAAGTAAGTGCTTCTTTTCAAGTAACTGGGTTGGATCAAAAACCTGCAGCCACTGCGGCCCTTCAGGACCGTGATTGAGGACCCCTGGTGTAGAGTAACTTTAGCGTGTCTGGGTCTTGTTGATGAAGATGGGGAAAGTTAAATATACCATTTTGTAACTAGGGCTGTGGAGTCGGAGATAATTTTGGGTACTTGGAGTTGGCAAAAATGTACCGACGCTGACTCCTAATTAAGTTAAATTGTAATGGGGAAAAAAAAATACAGCAAGTTCAAATGTCCAATTTCACAAACAATAATTAAGTACTTATCTGATGGAAGAATAAAGCCCAGTGCATAGTTGTGCTACTACTAGTGTGAAGTTCAGCTGAGTCATTCACTTATTGTAATCTGGATTATGGCGCATTACAAAAAGTTTTATAATTTTGTTTTAGATATAACTTTTTTAACAAGTTCATTTGAGTGTAAGCAAGTGTAATGATGGAGGTGTAGGTGTGTGCTATGGCCTGATGTGTGTGTTCATGGGTTCTTGTCTTTTGTTTAAACTGGCCAATATGGCAGAGAGTCAGCTTACTAGCTAGTAGTTCTGTGGTTAAATGAAGACGTGTATGTTGTCTTCCTTTAACCAACATGGAAAATACATTAGCTTATTAAATACAGAGGAGTCGGAGTCAGAAGTACCGGAAACTAAGGAGTCAGAGTCAAAGGATATATCTACTGACTCCACAGCCCTATTTGTACCTCCCTTGGTCTAATTTAGGGCTGTGTGAGGCTGGAGCCTATCTTGGTTATGTTAGACATAAGGCAGGGATGACCACGGACAGGGTATTAACCAATCTCAGGCCCACTCACATTAATATGTTCCTCAGGTACACAGTTATCTCTGAAATTGTGCCGTTAACTAACACAATCTGTCACACTTGACACTTTCAGACTTTTAATATCTTCTGCTGTTACTCTTATTTTCACAAATACTTGCAATATGAGTTTCTGCAAAATGATAATTTAGTTCATTTGCTCATTATGTATGCTCATTTTTAAAAGGTTCAAAGCCCTCCTTCATGTTTGCCATTTTCCTTTTAGAACTCTGAAAAAATACTACAGTGCTTCACTTGATGGCAACTTCTCCAGTTTCAGCTGATTATTTCTGTTTCAATAGCAGCTTTGTTCTGTCATATTCATGCCCCAAGATTTTCCAAGTTCTTTCCATTTTCAGTAGTTTCTTATATTTGTCATACAGTTTTATTTTTTTTTATTGGACCTGTATTGTAATCGGGCGGCATGGTGGTGCAGTGGTAGCGCTGCTGCTGCCTCGCAGTTAGGAGACCCCGATTTGCTTTCCAGGTCCTCCCTGCGTGGAGTCTGCATGTTCTTCCCGTGTCTGCGTGGGTTTCCTCCAGGTGCTCTGGTTTCCTCCCACAATCCAAAGACATGCAGGTTAGGTGCACTGGTGATCCTAAATTGTCCCTAGTGTGTGCTTGGTGTGGCCGGTATTGGGTCCAGCAGACCCCTGTGAACCTGTAGTTAGGATTTAGCGGGTTGGATAATGGATTGATAGATGGATGTATTGTAATCTTGTTTGCTTTGCTAAGGGCTTGTGAGGATTTTATACTGTTAAAGAATGAATGTGATGTGTCTGTGTGTGTGAGTGTGTTCACTCAGCGATGGACTGGTTCCCTGTCTTGGGATTGATACTGCATCGAGCCTTATGTATGTTTGGTTAGGCTACAGTCCCCCATGACCCTGCCCAAGATTAAGTGAGATTAGAAAACAGTATGGTATGGTAGTCTATGCAATTACTTTGCCTATTTCTCCAAGCTCCCTGATGTTTCAGTGGTTTGATAGATGTATTGTTAATTCGTCCAAGTTGGTGACATATAGCAAATGTGTATTTTGTGCCATATCCATTAAGTGCTTAAATAAGTTTAGTTTTTTCTTTTCAGTTTACTTTTTTTGTAGAGTGTGTTTTGTTAATTGAATCAGCGAAAAGCAGAAAAGACAAGAGAGCAAACATAAGTGAATGCTAAAGGGAAGCTATTTCAGGTTTTTTTTCACTTGTATTCTTATTAGTAAATAAGGGCTTAAAAGTATTTGAAAAACAACAAAATGTTAAAACAATAAGAAAAAGTATTCTTACCCATCTGTGCCGAATCAGACTCTTCTATGACATTAGGCCATGTCACTTGCAGAAATTCAACTAATAGGTTGTATTGATAAACAGAGTATAGGAGGAGAACTTTGCTTCTTGGTGCAAATTGTCTGAAACTTAACATTAGCCAAACGAAGGAACATCTTACTGAGTTTTACCACACCAAAGTGTCTTTACGACTGTTCACTGCTACATGTACTTGGGGTTCCACATCAGTGACAGGCTGGATTGGTTGCATAACATAGACAAACTATATAACAAGGGTGGACAACTCCAATCCTGTAGAGCAAACAGTGGTTACGGGTTTTCTTTCTAACCATTTTCTTAATTAGTGACTAGTTTTGCTATTAATTAATTTCATTTAATTTATTTGCTATTTAAGACTCCATCCATCCATCCTCTTCCGCTTATCTGAGGTCGGGTCGTAGGGGCAGCAGCTTGAGCAGAGAGGCCCAGACTTCACTCTCCCCGGCGACTTCTTCTAGCTCTTTTGGGAGAATCCCAAGGACTTCCCAGGCCAGCTGGGAGAGAGTCCCTCCAGCGTGTCCTGGGTCTTCCCCGGGGCCTTCTCCCAGTTGGACGTGCCCGAACACCTCACCAGGGAGGCGTCCAGGAGGCATCCTGATCAGATGTCCGAGCCACCTCATCTGACTCCTCTCGATGCGGAGGAGCAGCGGCTCTACTCTGAGCCCCTCCTGGATGACTGAGCTTCTCACCCTGTCTTTAAGGGAAAGCCCAGACACCCTGCGGAGGAAACTCATTTCAGCCGCTTGTTTTTGCGATCTTGTTCTTTCCGTCACTACCCATAGCTCATGACCATAGGTGAGGGTAGGAAAGACTCGGACCCATTAAATCAGGACTGAGCAATGTGGGTCTTGGAGGGCCACAGTGGCTTCAGGTTTTTGTTCCAACCCAATTGCTTCATGAAAAATCATTCATTACTGATGGAGCATTTGCTCAAGTGACATTTTTCTGGTTTATTTTAGTTGTCTCACTTGTTAAGGTTTTGAACCCTCTGTATTGAACCAGCTGTATTCATTGTTTTAAATGCTCCTTATGTGAAATAAGATGCAAATGACAAAGGAACTAGCAGTTCTAGATCTAGCTTGACTCCATTTTCATCTGTGTGTATTCATTGTTCACTATGTGGTTTAATTAAGTACTCAGAATCAAAGTGAAGAAGTGAAAATTACTCATCTGTTTTAGGCTTCAAATGACTTGGATGATGCATGTATCACTAGAAAAGGGGAGTCCATTTTTAAGAATGAACAAACATGGTAGAGTTAAAACTACCAAGCCATGAAATTAAATAAGATCTGTTATTGGTCATGATTGGCTTCTAATTAAGCAACATGGTTGGAACAAAAACCTGCAGCCAGTGCAGCTCTCCAGGATCAGAGTTGGCCACCCCGCTACATAAGAAAAAGCAGAGCAGACTGTGTTTGTTTCAAACCCCCCATATCCCAAACCCCTTCTTCTTCTTCTTACCTAAAGGAGACTGTGTTCCTTCTGTATGGGTAGTGATACCGCTTCCATGTTTTTCACTTCTGTGATGGCCTGTGGTTTGCTGGGCTTATGACTTTACTTCAAGAGAGGCCCACTGTACCAACAAGCTGATTAAGAAGGCAGGCTCAGTTATGGGATGTACTATACAGAGGATAGAATGATGCACTACTGATGGCCATTATAAAAAATGCTGCACCTCCCCTCTCTGACACAGTAGCATTAAGTACTTTCAGCCAACTAAATATTCATCAGAAGTGCACCAAGAGGCTCTTTCATACCAAAGGCCTTTATACTGCCTCACTGTGGTTGTTGTTATAAAATGTATTAATTAAGCCTCCGTAAAAGCTATGTTTCACCTTGGGATATCTCTCTATCTATCTCTCACTCTCTATTTATCTATCTATCTGTCAAAGGTTAATATAACCTATTTGAAACTTCTTACAGCTTGCTTAATTAATGGTCCAATTAAAACAAATTGGTTGGGACTGGAACTGTAGCCGCAGGGTGCCATCAGGACTGAACTTGAGAACCACTGCATTACATTATCAATTGCAGTGCTACTTAACTAAGTCTTCATAAGTGTGTATGAATTGATATCAAATTAAAGTTGATTTTATAAGGTCACATTAAATAATATATTCATTAGTTGTTTTTCAACTACCAATGTAGTAAATAGGGCAGATTTAGTAATGGCCCAGAGCGCTGAGGTGGAGTGGTGGTTCTGAGCCTAGGGATCTGAGCCGGCAATAAGAAGGTTGCTGGTTCAAATCCCGTAAAAGTCAAAAGTTACTCTACTCCATTGGGACCTTGAGCAAGACCTTTAACTTGACCTGCAATTGTTTTGTCCTGGGTATGACATTAATCTACATCCAGCCCTACAAACAGGTCCTCCAACTTACAGGGAAAACTTGGGGGTTGGAGGCAGGATTGGCACTTCAACTATTGTAAAAAAGTTTATGCTGTTCCAGTGTGGTGCTGAGGGGTCACCTGCTGTACTTAGGTCCCAATCCAGGTGGTTTGTTGTGTGGTGGGTGCAGCAATGCACTATCAGTGCATACGTCCAACCTCTCCTCAAAGCGCTGAACAGACACACAAATATTAATGATCAAAATTAGCTTATTTCAAGCAGGAACAAACAACAAAAGATTGATAGGTATAGCAAATAGTAAATGTTTATTGGAAGAAGAAAGTATCAAAGAAGCTATGAAAAAGCACACACAAGTATCTTGCATAAGGAGTCCAAAAAGTGTAAGCTAGCTGGATTTCTAACTCTTCCCTTGGAATTCTAATAATACACAGGCAAGACTCCAAGGCAGTGACAGTCACATGTAAGAAGAGAGAAATTTCTCCATCATGAGAGTATCATGTGATTCCCACAAAGTATCACCCCACTGGTATTCTTATGGGTTGTGTTTGACAGAGATCTGTTATTTCTAAATGAAGTACAGTTCTGGTTTTAAGCTTTTAAAGTATCAATCCTTTTACATTTGTCATGTGATTTTCAACTTCCTCCTGAAATGATTATAATAAATTCTGAAAACATTTTTAAGCAAGAGATTGCTTTTTATAACAATATAAATACTGTAAGATGAGCAAAATGACACCTTTTATTGGCTAACTAAAAAGATTACAATATGCAAGCTTTCGAGGCAACTCAGGCCCCTTCTTCAGGCAAGATGTAACATCTTGAGTTGCCTGAGTTGCCTCGAAAGCTTGCATATTGTAATCTTTTTAGTTAGCCAATATAAGGTGTCATTTTGCTTGGCTTTTCTCTACATTCATAATGGCTAACACGGTACAACAACCTAGTAATACTGTAAGATGAAATATTTAGCATCAGGAAAAAAAAATCATATCTGAATAGCTTATGTAGGAAGTTATGTAATTAAAATTTTATTCTGGAAATAGCAGAGCAGGTGTTCTTAATGCAATTGTACCTTCTTATATATAGCAGACAAGACCTGACATTGCATGTCCTGGTAAATCTTGTTTAGCTCTTTAGATTTTGATACAGTTCTGATATCTACAATTTAAAACTGCAGTTTTAATAGTATTGTATCATTAACACATACAAGCTAAACCTGGAGTGTAACCAGTTAGCTACTGCTTGTGGAAATGTTTAAACAAAAGAAGGTTTAAAAAACCCAAAGATCAGGAAAGTGGACTTTGCAATATTTGCAAGGATAAACTAGAATAATTTCCAGGAAAGTAATACATCTGTCTGGGTTTGAACAAAGCAGTTCAGTTATGAGAGTAAGCAAGCAAAATGTCACAAGGGCCATAATGAAAGATATGTTGACTGGAGTGTAACAGTTGTAAGAGGCACAGGAAATGACATTTATTTAAAATTCACTGGCTAGTTCACATCAACTAGGAAGGTTTGATGGACTTTGTGCAACATTTAGGGATGCTGTCTGTCATAGTTATTTCAGAATTGAACTTTGACAATGTAGAAAATATAGCTCTTGGCAAATTCTATTTTTGCCTTTTATTATTTTTTTCTCTTCATAGACAAGAATAATAGAGATCTCAGTTATTCTTGAACCTTTGCACACCATCCAGGCTGTCATATCTACTTATTTGAAACTATGATGTATTAACTCAACTCATGTGGAGGTATCAGATTGCTGTAGTCATGTGTTAACACGTAAGTCAAAAATATAGTCCTAAGAGGACTAACTTGTGCATTTCTATGTTTCTATATCTGAGTGAGACTAATACAGTGTTACTTTGTGACTATGATGTGGCTGAGTACAAAATGGAAAAACAATGCAAAGGCATTTAATCATTCATACCGTAGTTCTGAGGGAAGGTATGAATAGAGTAGAGTAAAGGAAGTTTACAGCTATTGTTTCCAGCTTCCTGCTGGCTATGAAAACTTGGCTTCATTCATAATATGCATGTCTACTTGAAAATGACACCAAGATTTACATTTCTCATGGAAAAACTTCCTGCCAACCTTAGTTGCCAGAGAGCAGCTTCTGGATGTCTACAAATTTCATTGATAGAAACACAAGTAAGGTTCTTAAAGTATTAGAAGTGTACAGTATTACTTCTAATTCAATTATCCTCTCCAATTTGTCTCCTGCACATAACATTAGCCTGACCTTTGAACCCTATATCTCTAGTGTGTTAATAGTTTATTTTATCTTCTATGAAATATCACCAGAGCTGGAGCATATCTTCTGAGTTTCAATACCTATATATTCTTTGCTATATTCTTACAACCTTATAACATTATTACATTTATTTTCTTTTCAATGTTTTTGTCTGAGGTTTCACCAGGTTACATCTACTGGATACTGTGCATTAATTTGATAATAGACAGTTTAATCGATGGGGATGCTAAATTAGCCCTTTGTGTGTGTGTGTGTGTTCACTTTGTGTTGGACTTGCACCCTATCTAGAGATTGTTATTGCCTTATGCCCAGTGCTTACTAGGCTAGGCTCCAGGTATCCTGCATCCCTATTCTTGATAAACAAGCTTTGGAAATGGATGGATAGATGGAACGAACCAAATACTTCTTATATAAATACTTAAAGTAGCTAAACGTATGTTATTGTAACCTTTGCCAAATGCTTGTGGTCTGCTGTTTAGATATCTATAATCAAAGAGCTGGTACTGGGTGCTGAGGCCATGTATTGTCCTCATTAGTACACTTTCGTTTAAAAACACAAGAGTCTACTTTTTCAAAAGTTATCAATTGCCCTCTGATTTGTTTGTGCTTATCACATAGCCCTTCCCTGATTGGATCCTGCTTTTTACAATGTCTCATTCCCTGATTGGTCACCCTTTATGGAGGAAAATCATACTTCCAAATAGCAGTTTTAAAAAACAACTTTTTAAATTAAAACTTAGCACCTATACCTCTGTTTAAGTGAAATTGATTTTGTGTTCCACTTACCTGCCCCTATAAGTGAAGGTTTCAAGTAGATAACATATGTATTCCATGTGTTAGTAGTGCCTCCTTCTTACTGTCATGTTGGATGATTAAACTCTGTCTGGGACATAGTTGTACTATTGTGCCTCTTGTTTGATTACACAGTATAATTGATAGACAAGAATATCTTTTTAATTACTTCTTCTATTACTACTAAGAATATTATTATTGCAATTATTATGGTTATCTTTGTAGTGAAGTTGTAGTGTTCTTATCAGAAAACTACAATATGCCTTCATGAGTGATGTCTTAAAATCATGACATCATTCATTCTCAAATATTGCCCCAACCTCACTGATCTCCTCCAGACTTACACTCCTCTCGCTCACTCAGATCCTCATCTGCAGCTCTACTTTCTCTACCACACATCAGACTCAGTGCTATGGGAGCTCAGGCGTCTCTCATACTGCTCCTCAACTCGGGAATTCTCTTCCCCCTCATATACGTCAGCTTGATTCAATAACACAGTTTAAAACTGCCCTCAAAACTTATCTTTTCAAGCTGGCATACCAATTGTGAGTTCTACACTGTTCCTGCCTGTTATCTTTGTTTGTTTGCTAATTATTGCTTTGTGATTTATCATTCTCTTGTTTTTATTTTACTAATGTTGTTTAATTTTATTGTAAGGTGACCTTGAGTGCTAAGAAAAGCGCCTATTAAATAAAATGTATTATTATTATTATAAATATGATCTCCTACTCCTCACTGATAGAGGATGTAGGACGCTTCATAAGTACTTCTCATGACCTAATATGGGCTGGTACAAATTTCTACCAAATTCCTATCCTAGTCTGACTTTTAGTGAAATTGGTAGGAGTAATTTTCAGACGTGTGATAAATACAGGTACATTTCTCAATCCAACAGCCTAATTTTGTGGTTGGACTTAAAGGCTATTCACTCACAATTGCCATGCAGCCTGACAGAGCTTCAGCAGTTTTGCAAAGAGGAATGGGGAAAGAAATTGGCCTCCAGAATGTACAAAGCCGATAGAGGCTTATATAGTCAAACTGTAATTGCTGCTGAAGATGCATCTATTAAGTGACTTCTGAGATCAGTTATTTTGTATTTTATATTTGTAGTTAATGTAGACCACTTTGCAGAAGTCCATTATCACTGTGACATTAGAGTCTTATATTGATCAATGTCAAAAGCCAAATTAAATTCACTATGATTTCATGTATTATAATAAAATGTGAAAACCTTCATGGGGATGTTTGCCTTTTATATGCACTGTAGCAGTCATCCGCTTAGATTAGTCAATTTTCACCCATACAGTGAAACTATTTTATCTCAGTGATATACAGTATAAGGCTCTGTTTTCCTGACTTTTTGGCTTATGGCTTAGTTTAGTTCATATGCATGCCCTCTTAGTAAAACACAGCAGCTGCCTCTCACATGTTCACCTCTATAGCAGGTGGAGACCAGTCACATGTCAAGTCTTTTCATAATTTTCTTCTTCTCTCTCTCACTTCATCTTTTCCCACTTCTATGTGGGGTTGATGCGCTTGATCAACATTCTCCATATATCTCTGTCTTGCAACTCCTCCCCATTCAAACCCCTTTCCTTCAAATCTTCTATTACTTTATCCATCCACCTCCACTTTGGCTTTCCTCACTTTCTCTTCCCCTATACTTTCATTTCCATCACTCTTTTGCCCACTTATTCTTTGTCTCTCCTTATCACATGTGCATACCACATACCAGAACTTTACTATCCTCTGCACTTCCTTTCTTTCTTAAATTTTTCTTTGACACTGGAAACAAAAGAATGGTGGAATTACTTCGTAAAAATGTCAGCGTCCATCCAACAGTTTCTCTGTGGATGATAATCCACAAGGAGGTAAATTTTGCCTTTAAGGCACCTTGGATTGGCAAATTTGCCGATCACACATAATTTTACCTTATGAGTACAATTTCTATCCGCTCCTCGCGTGTTAACCTCTGCGACATGTCAATGGCTGTAAACAAAGAGAAACTTGTAAATAACTCATGAAAGAATAAAGTTACGTTAAAACCAAGCACACCATTGTTTTTCTTGTGAAATTTCCAATAAGTTTGAAGTGTCACATGACCCTCTTCCTATTGAAAGAAAAAAAAAGTTGGATCCAAAATGGCCGACTTCAAAATGGCCACCATGGTCACCACCCATCTTGAAAAGTTTCCCCCCTCACATATACTAATGTGTCACAAACAGGAAGTTAATATCACCAACCATTCCCATTTTATTAAGGTGTATCCATATAAATGGCCCACCCTGTACACTTAAATATAGGAAACCAGTAACAGCGCATGATAGCGTGCAGTGAATACACTTGACTTAAGCATTCCTAGTTTTCATCCTCTTTCTCTGTCTCTGTTTAGCATTCATTTGCTCAGAGGTTGATGCGCTTGTTGTTTCCTGAGCAGCTCTTCTTTTCCCCCACCCTAGCGGCCCGCTTCTTCTCTCCTTCTGTCGGCATCTTTTCGCGTTTAAAGTTATTAAGTCAGTGTTTGTGTTGCAATTATGTAATACGTTTTTCTTAATTTTTCAGTTAAGCTGGCACTTAAATCTTCAATCTGCCTCAAGAATGATTTAAGATATGAAGGTGTAGGGGAAGTGACGGCAAAGGTGGTAGGGATGAGAACGGCACCCATACGCATGTGCCACATGACCGCCCTGCTGTCCACTGCCAAGAGTTGATTCTACAATAAAATAAAAATAAAAAGAGGAATAACCTTGGAGGTCAATCATCACCACAAAAGCGGACAGTAAACGTCATGTAGTATATGTGTACCAAATTTCAGGTCAATAGTTCAAATGGTTTGCGAGCTACAGGTGATTTAAAATCCTGGACAGACAAATGAACAGCCATGGTAGCATATTATATACAGTAAGAAGATAAAGCTTCTATGCATCTGGTTATGCAGGAGCTTAGTGTAAAATTTTTTTAAGGGATAAAGAAAAACAAATCAGAAGCTGTATCAGAATCCAATCAATCAAGTAACATGAAAATCGGTGACCAGTTTCGGCTTTAAAAAACCTGAATGAAGCATCCCTAGTGTTATGGGATGCGAAGGTGGACATACTGGTGAGGTATACCTACGGACTTTGTTTAATTTATGAACTGGAACGTGTTATTTTGTTTATATTTACACAGAACCTGTTTAGTATATTTTATACCTCATCTACAGGCCATAGAGTAAAATATTTTGTCTCCAATCTTGAAACATTAAATGTTGCTTGTTGTGCAGTTTTATTCTTAATTCAGTAAGACCTTTCCACCTTTTCAGAGCCCTAAAAGTTGAAATTTGTGGGTAAAGATTTGAGAATGATGATGAAGATATTGAAGAATTGGGTACAGGTGTAGAATTCAGATTTTACTTTTGGATCTCTCTTAGAAAGATGGCACTAATAAATAGCAAAGCTATGGTAAAAGTAAATAAATGATGCTATGAATTTCTTAACAACAAAAAAACAATTCATACAAAACTTTCATTGAATTGCAATAGATGCATGTACACAAAACAGGCATACATACATACAGTGGGATGCAAAAGTTTGGACAACCTTGTTAAATGTCATTATTTTCCTGTATAAATCGTTGGTTGTTACGATAAAAAATGTCAGTTAAATATATCATATAGGAGACACACACAATGATATTTGAGAAGTGAAATGAAGTTTATTGGATTTACAGAAAGTGTGCAATAATTGTTCAAACAAAATCAGGCAGGTGCATAAATTTGGGCACCGTTGTCATTTTATTGATTCCAAAAGTTTTAGAACTAATTATTGGAACTCAAATTGGCTTGGTAAGCTCAGTGACCCCTGACCTACATACACAGGTGAATCCTATAATGAGAAAGAGTATTTAAGGGGGTCAATTGTAAGTTTCCCTCCTCCTTTAATTTTCTCTGAAGAGTACCAACATGGGGGTCACAAAACAACTCTCAAATGACCTGAAGACAAAGATTGTTCACCATCATGGTTTAGGGGAAGGATACAGAAAGCTGTCCCAGAGATTTAAGCTGTCTGTTTCTACAGTTAGGAACATATTGAGGAAATGGAAGACCACAGGCTCAGTTCAAGTTAAGACTCAAAGTGGCAGACCAAGAAAGATTTCGGATAGACAGAAGCGACGAATGGTGAGAACAGTCAGAGTCAACCCACAGACCAGCACCAAAGTCCTACAACATCATCTTGCAGCAGATGGAATCACTGTGCATCGTTCAACCATTTGGCGCACTTTACACAAGGAGATGCTGTATGCGAGAGTGATGAGGAAGCACAAACAGAGCCGCTTGAGGTCTGCTCAAGCACATTTGGACAAGCCAGCTTAATTTTGGAATTAGGTGCTGTGGACTGATGACACTAAAATTGAGTTATTTGGGCATAACAAGGGCGTTATGCATGGAGGAAAAAGAACACAGCATTCCAAGAAAAACACCTGCTACCTACAGTAAAATATGGTGGTGGTTCCATCATGCTGTGGGGCTGTGTGGCCAGTGCAGGGACTGGGAATCTTGTCAAAGTTGAGGGACGCATGGATTCCACTCAGTATCAGCAGATTCTGGAGACCAATGTCCAGGAATCAGTGACAAAGCTGAAGCTGCGCGGGCTGGATCTTTCAACAAGACAACGACCCGAAACACTGCTCAAAATCCACTAAGGCATTCATGCAGAGGAACAAGTACAAGGTTCTGGAATGGCCATCTCAGTCCCCATCTCAGTCCCCAGACCTGAATATAATTGAAAATCTGTGGTGTGAGTTAGAGAGCTGTCCATGCTCGGAAGCCATCAAACCTGAATGAACTAGAGATGTTTTGTAAAGAGGAATGGTCCAAAATACCTTCAACCACAATCCAGACTCTCATTGGAACCTACAGGAAGCGTTTAGAGGCTGTAATTTCTGCAAAAGGCAGATCTACTAAATATTGATTTCATTTCTTTTTTGTGGTGCCCAAATTTATGCACCTGCCTGATTTTGTTTGAACAATTATTGCACACTTTCTGTAAATCCAATAAACTTCATTTCACTTCTCAAATATCAGTGTGTGTCTCCTATATGATATATTTAACTGACATTTTTTATCGTAACAACCAACGATTTATACAGGAAAATAATGACTATTAACAAGGTTGCCCAAACTTTTGCATCCCTCTGTATAGTACACATTTTAAATTAAGTCATATTTTTGGGGGGGTGTGCAGTCGTTATGTCATTGCCTCAAACCAGTGTCACATTTGTGTCGTGTAACAACTTGTGATTTTTAGAGTGCAGGCATGTCACATTTAAGGACTATGTTTGTTAAAATCTTGCCACTTTTCAGTGAAGCTGTCCACCTTACATGAATCACAGAACCTGTGAAACAACTTTGTCTTTTAGAAACCCACAACCACAGAGTTGTGCACTGAAAACATTTCTTTGCTAAAACTTTGCAGCCTGCAATCTTCTGTCATCCACTTAGCAATTTGGTCTTTGAAGTCTTTCAGTTCCTCTCAATTATAGTATCTTTCCCTTTATTTTCCAGAAGTTCCTAAAGGAGTTTGTCACATAGCCCTTTTGTCACGATGTTATTGTCAAAAATAACAACTGACTCTGAACAAATCCCTTGTGAAGTTTTGTCTTCACCACTTGACTTTCACTATTACTTTATATGTTTTGATACTAATTCCAAGTTTTGTGCAATTCATCAAGTCCAAGGTGAGGTTCATTTTGGATACTAATCGACATTAAGAAATGCTAAAATAAGAACCGAAGCAGCCCATGAAAGTAAATAAACTAGCAAACACAACAGGCAGCTTAGTTCCAGAGTGTCTACTTTGAGCATTATCTGAGATATAATAATTAATTGTACCCCAGATTTGGAGGCCGTAATACCTATTGATTACTGGCCAGGTGACGAGTAGTACTGGATAGCCTTCCCACTCATTTCAATGATAGGGGAGCGGGATAGCTTGTTTAATTTCACCTTCAGTGAAGATATCTCTGAGCAGGCAAAATGAGATGGAGCTTACTGAAATAAAACTATGTTAGTATAAATACCTACTGTCATAGTCAGAAATTGCTACTAGTGATCATATGTTTTTTTTTACCAGTAGAGAAGGAAAGATAAACAGTGTCTCAATTCTGGGTTAAAAGTTTTGTTTGCATAGATGTGCAAGGCTTTGTTAACTTGCGCTTACTCATCACTTCAGAATGCTACATAGGTAAATGTTGAGAATGGATGTATAGCACATGCAGTCAGACAAATTTTAAATTGTAAAGAAAAGCTATAATTATATTTTAATTGTGTTTAAAGTTATTGTCTTTTGAAGAGTCCTAAATAAGAATTTAAGTTTCATATTCCCATGCAGGATTTTTTTGCTTTATCTTCTGTACATCTAAGACTATTATCTTTGGTAATTTTTCTCTAGTTTTATAGTCAGACACTCTTAAAGTAAAGTAGAACAAGGAACAAGGAACTACAAGCAACTTGGAATAAGGTGCTGTTTAAACTAGAGCATCTTCCTTATGTACAGGTCATGTCAAAAATACAAACTGGCAAAGGCTGAAATGGCGGATGATCTACTCTGCTTACCGTGTAATTACTGTAATTTTAGTAGTATCTGCTTTTTGGTGTATGCTGGTTATTATGAAATAATAAAAACACCACTTTCATATAGCAATCTGAAAGCAATCTATATGTGAAAAGTGCATGACTTTCATTATCACTTTGTGTCTCACCAAATATAACATGTTTTTCTTTCATTTTGCTTAAGTGAATTTCTCAAAAGGCTTTTGTTAAAAGGGAGACAACACAATGTAGTGTACAGAAATATATTTTTTAAACTGTGCACTCACCATGATTCCTAACACTAACTCCTTTCACATGTGGGACTTTGGTAATTTACTAGGATTATTTTCTTCACACGTATCTGGATGACCCATCCATTTAACAAAGGAACGTTTTATCTCAGAAATAAAAAAAGGCAAGAATCGTAAGATTTTATTTTTTCCGTCTTTTTCAAAAAGCAAAATGCATTGATCCGCAGCATATTCCATAATTTATTTATTATTTTGCACCTTGAAACATAAATAACAGAATGGTTCGAAAATAGAAAACTTAATAACTAAATATAAAGCAGTGAAAAATATAAATTCAAATGCCATTTCATTTTACTTTTTTTTTTTTGACGGGAAGCCGTCACAGCCTTCTTGGGCAGCTGTGGCACCATGGATTCCCGCAAGGCACGCTGGGAGCTGGAGTTTGGTACAGCCCTGCTGGGTTACATGGGAGTCGCTAGGGTGAGCTGCAGAGGCCTATAATGGACTTCTACCACACCTGGGAGTGATTCCAGGTAATCTTGATGAGCCACCTGGAACACTTTCAGGACCTAAATAAAAGGAGGTGCCTCACTCCATTCGGAGAGCCAGAGTCAGGAGGAGGTAGACGAAGCTTGTCTGATAGGGAGTGGAGGCAGAAGGACGAAACAAGGAAGAGAAAAAGAAGATTCCAAAGCCATTTAATTTGTATTCATTTTAAAACTGTTTACTTAAGAAAACATTCAGTAGAGTGATCAAACAAATACCTTGTGATTAGTTCAATTGTATGAACATGAAGATACTCTATGTGCATGTCATAACATCTTGTGTAATTTACCCAGATGTTTTATTTCTTTTTTTTTTTGTGCATTCACCATTCCGAAAAATTTCTATGAAATGTAACAAGGTCTCAACATTGGAAATTGTAGTGGATTTTCTGATGAATGTAATTCGTCTGGAAGTTTACCAGTAATTTCCACAACAGCGTGAATGTGTGACATCTACTGAAGGAGGAATTTAGGTAGTCCACAAGCTTGCGGTTTTGTGTATTGTAATATTCTATCTATTAGAGTACAATCTGTCTGAAGTTTTGAGTGAATATGAGCAGATTTTTATGGCTGCCTAAGCAGTAGTTTATCCCACATAATTAAAATAATTAGAGGGTATTGTAGTAGATAATCTCAGGCCCTGGGGTGGTTTACACATTGCTCACATTGTTTTCCCTTTAAAGGTAATCTCTTATCTGCATGCAGTGATGACAGATTTAAGTTTTATTGATATAACATATTATATTTTAGGTTATCATTTAGTTTATTTGAGCTTTTGTTTACTACAGTTTTTAAGAATCCATAACCATTTTGTAGAGGATTGATCAGGGCAGCACAGATTGTAGGAACACTCTTGACTGTATATCCAGAAACACTGTTTCTGGATAGGCATTTCCCACTTTATTGAATACCTTGGAAATAGCACAAATAGATATGCTGGCCAAATGAAGCACATGCTCATTATACTGAATTTTCTAAAATGTATTGTCTGGGAGAGTCCATAGAGGCCTGTTGAAGCCCATTGAGGCATTCCAGGTATGGTTTTGATCTATTTAAAAAATGATTTTGTATTGTCTTCACTTTACTGTATTCATAATGTATTTAGGACATTGATAACAGGCCATTCAGCCCGACAAAGCTCACCATTCCCATCCACTTAATTCTTCTAAAACAACATCAAGTCTAGCTTTGAAAGTCCATAAAATCTTACTGTCTACTATGCTACTTGGTAGCTTGTTCCAAGTGTCTATGGTTCTCTATGTAAAGAATAACTTCCTAACATTTGTGAAGTTTACACTTAATCTTGAACCAATGGACTAATTCCCTTCAGAATTTCAAACACTTCAGTCATGTCTCCTCTTAGTCTTCTTTTGCTTAAACTGTAAAGGCTCAGCTCTTTTAATCTTTCTTCATAACTCATCCCCTGTAGCCCTGGAATCAGCCTAGTTGCTCTTCTCTGGACTTTCTCCAGCATTGCTATGTCCTTTTTGTAGCCTGGAGACCAAAACCGTACACAGTACCCCAGATGGGGCCTCACCAGAGCATTATAAAGCTTGAGCAGAACCTTCGAGGATTTGTTCTCTACACATTATGTGGTATAACCTAACAGTATATCTATATAACTTCTACAGTTTCAAGAGATTAGGAACCCTTGTTAAACAAACAGTTCAAATTTAAACTCTTCAAATGATATGCATTGTTTGCCTGTTATCCTTAATTAAAAAGTACATATGCTGGTTTATTTATAGAGCTGGGTATTGTAGCTATTTTTTGTCTTGTCCATTATAAAATAAAATTATGTTGCATCATCTGAGTATCTTACTGCGTTCTGTTGTCAATGATAGAGCATTCCAACTTAGAATTTAGGATACTAAAATTATTTTGTTTTCTGTGTTTAAATGTTCATGGCAAGCATGAATTGATAATAATACAGAATAAAAATGACCCACAGTATATTTACAGTATATTTCCATCCATCCATTGTGCAACCCGCTGAATCCGAACACAGGTTTCACGGGGGTCTGCTGGAGCCAATCCCAGCCAACACAGGGCACAAGGCAGGAACCAATCCTGGGCAGGGTGCCAACCCATCGCAGGACACACACAAATACACCCACACACCAAGCACACACTAGGGCAAATTTAGAATCACCAGTCCACCTATCCTGCATGTCTTTGGACTGTGGGAGGAAACAGGAGCGCCCGGAGGAAACCCACGCATACACGGGGAGAACAGGCAAACTCCACGCAGGGAGGACCCGGGAAGCGAACTCGGGTCTCCTAACTGCGAGGCAGCAGCGCCACCACTGCTCCACCGTGCCGCCCTACAGTATATTTATGAATATCAAACAAAAATGTATTCATCATCAATAGATGATGGCATCAGATGAATTTGAATCTAAAAGATTTATCAGGTGTAGGAAATAAACACCAGCTTTTGACCTAAAAACTCAAGGGGGTATAATCCTGTTGCTCAATAAAAGCACCCTAAAATTGTGCAATGGGATGCAACTGAGCACCAACCCTGAAAAAAATGCAGTTTTTTTTAATGGAATATGTTTAAGAGAAATTGATATACTGTGGAACCTTGGTTCACGAACGTCTCTAAACGTATACAAATCAGGTTGCGACCAAAAAGTTTGCTAAACTTTTGCATCTGTTCATGACCACACACTCGGTATATGAACAAGCCAGTTTCCCTTTCGGTTTGTGCGCGCCGATGAATTCCGCACGTGTTGCATTGTTCTTGGTCAGACGTGCGTGCTTTCGCTGTGAACTCTTTGTGCTCTATTTGTTTCCCTTCTGGTTCGTACGAGCCGATTACTGTATTTAAGCATATGTTCATCCTCTCCCTGTGCATTGTTCTCAGTCAGACGTGCGTGCTTTCGCACTCTTTGTGCTCTACAGTATTTTGTGTACTTTTGCAGTTAACCATGGCTTTGCGAAGTCTGATCACCAGCTAAACAGCTGAAAACACCAGAAACCCAAGAAATCACAACAGAGAAAACACCTGAAGGAGAACATTCCTCCTTCGCGGAGCCGGACTCTCCCTCAAAACTGTAACCTCCTCTCCACCCAGTTCCTCCTCACTTCCTTCATGCCAGAACTCGACTCATGCAAAATTACTTTTCTTGGTGGTTTATTAAATTACGGATTTTTCAAATGTTCATTTTTTTTCCCTGTGCTTAAAACTCAATGAAAAAAAGTGTTTTTAGCGAGCGGTTCGTAGCGTGATTTGTTGCAATGTTACTTTTCTTGGTGGTTTATTCAATTATGGATTTTTCAAATTTTCATTTTTTTCCCTATGCTTAAAACTCATTAAAAATAGTGTTTACAGCGAGCGTTTCGTAAGGCTATAGCGCGAACTCTTGCAATGTTATTGTTTTTACATTTAGTTTACTATTATGCTGCATTGTGCATTCTATGATACAGTGGGATGCAAAAGTTTGGGCAACCATGTTAATAGTCATTATTTTCCTGTATAAATCGTTGGTTGTTACGATAAAAAATGTCAGTTAAATATATCATATAGGAGACACACACAGTGATATTTGAGAAGTGAAATGAAGTTTATTGGATTTACAGAAAGTGTGCAATAATTGTTCAAACAAAATCAGGCAGGTGCATAAATTTGGGCACCACAAAAAAGAAATGAAATCAATATTTAGTAGATCTGCCTTTTGCAGAAATTACAGCCTCTAAACGCTTCCTGTAGGTTCCAATGAGAGTCTGGATTGTGGTTGAAGGTATTTTGGACCATTCCTCTTTACAAAACATCTCTAGTTCATTCAGGTTTGATGGCTTCCGAGCATGGACAGCTCTCTTTAACTCACACCACAGATTTTCAATTATATTCAGGTCTGGGGACTGAGATGGCCATTCCAGAACGTTGTACTTGTTCCTCTGCATGAATGCCTTAGTGGATTTTGAGCAGTGTTTCGGGTCGTTGTCTTGTTGAAAGATCCAGCCCGGCAGCTTCAGCTTTGTCACTGATTCCTGGACATTGGTCTCCAGAATCTGCTGATACTGAGTGGAATCCATGCGTCCCTCAACTTTGACAAGATTCCCAGTCCCTGCACTGGCCACACAGCCCCACAGCATGATGGAACCACCACCATATTTTACTGTAGGTAGCAGGTGTTTTCTTGGAATGCTGTGTTCTTTTTCCTCCATGCATAACGCCCTTGTTATGCCCAAATAACTCAATTTTAGTTTCATCAGTCCACAGCACCTTATTCCAAAATGAAGCTGGCTTGTCCAAATGTGCTTGAGCAGACCTCAAGCGGCTCTGTTTGTGCTTCCTCTGCATCACTCTCGCATACAGCATCTCCTTGTGTAAAGTCGCGAATGGTTGAGCGATGCACAGTGACTCCATCTGCTGCAAGATGATGTTGTAGGTCTTTGGTGCTGGTCTGTGGGTTGACTCTGACTGTTCTCACCATTCGTCGCTTCTGTCTATCCAAAATCTTTCTTGGTCTGCCACTTCGAGCCTTAACTTGAACTGAGCCTGTGGTCTTCCATTTCCTCAATATGTTCCTAACTGTGGAAACAGACAGCTTAAATCTCTGGGACAGCTTTCTGTATCCTTCCCCTAAACCATGATGGTGAACAATCTTTGTCTTCAGGTCATTTGAGAGTTGTTTTGTGACCCCCATGTTGCTACTCTTCAGAGAAAATTAAAGGAGGAGGGAAACTTACAATTGACCCCCTTAAATACTCTTTCTATTAGGATTCACCTGTGTATGTAGGTCAGGGGTCACTGAGCTTACCAAGCCAATTTGAGTTCCAATAATTAGTTCTAAAAGTTTTGGAATCAATAAAATGACAACGGTGCCCAAATTTATGCACCTGCCTGATTTTGTTTGAACAATTATTGCACACTTTCTGTAAATCCAATAAACTTCATTTCACTTCTCAAATATCACTGTGTGTGTCTCCTATATGATATATTTAACTGACATTTTTTATCGTAACAACCAACGATTTATACAGGCAAATAATGACTATTAACAAGGTTGCCCAAACTTTTGCATCCCACTGTATAATTAACTATATTTGTGCTTATATCTTTAAAAATATATATATATTTACATACAGTTCATACGGTCTGGAATGAATTAATTGTATGTACATACAATCCTATGGGGGAAATTACTTCGGGTCATGACCAAATCGGGTTACGACCAGAGTTTTGGAATGAATTACGGTCGTGAACCGAGGTTCGACTGTATACTTTATCATCCAGACTTCATAAATAAATACTATTTCATTGTATATGTTTAGTTGAAACATCAGCGGTTCTCTGTGAAAATCTGCAGTTATTAACAGTACGGTATGAGGTTGGTACCTTCTTTTGCTTAGGCTGCTTCTTCTATGGACAGAGAATTCAATGTTTGCTCCCTGCCATAATTAAAATACAGCTTAAGGGGAAATGCCTCACTAACATGCACCACCTGGAGCAAATAAAATTTCATGTTTTTTCATGTGTACGTACTGTAGTTCTTTGAAATTCTTACGTTCATGTCTCTTTAGAACAGTCTCCATCAGACATGCACCTAATAAGTCCGTATGTACTGTATATACTGTGTGTATTTGTGTATATTTTACCTGAATTACAAGTAGCTGTGTTTTAGAAAGTCAGTATTTAATAATTATGTTGAATGGTGCCTTATTGTATATTGATTTATTTTTCAAAATACATGTATATTACCCAACCATCATCAGAACAAGCACATTAAGAAACTGATTACTAACATTAGCACAAGTAGGAAAGCAAAGAAAGCAATAATCTAATACTCTCCAGAAGTGAGTGTAAAACATTTTCTTTTTTGCAAAGTGTGTTAAAATTAACAGTAGTTTGTAAATTTGACTGTTCGATTTAGATTAAAGATAATTTGTAAGGAGAAATGAGAGGAATGTTCATTATAATGTTTGCATGAAAACCACTTTAGTATCTGCCAATATGTGGGTCATGAGGTTTTCAAGAAGGTTGCCAGATGTTTGAGAATTGGTGTCTTTTAAAAAGCATAGTAGTATTAGTGTTGTGAAATTCTTACAGAATATTGTCAAATTCTTACTTGCGTACCTGACCAATATGTAAGACATCTGCACTCGCTGGTATCATGATAAACAATAGTACAGTATATTGAAATGTGGAACTTTATGTTTACTATTAAATAAAATGCAGAAACCCATCTTAAGTCTGTTACTGTTCCTCATCATGACCCATGTGGATGACAACATAAACATGGCCCTGTACTTTGTGCTAGAGCAGTTGTTCCCTAACCTTTGTGTTGTCACAAGCTAGTGTGTTCTCAGTGGGGGTGTAGGTGTGATCATCTGAGCATGGAGAATGGGGTACCCTCAGTGTCAAAGGAGGAGGAAGTTCTTGTGTGATCAACAAAATCCCAAATAAATCAATTGTAATCTTCAATGCATCATTCCTCCTTGGTGTTGAAGAGGTCATCCAGGATTGGCCACTATTCACCTGCAGTGCTGTTGCAGTGGATCAAGCACATAGTACTGTGGGTTGGGCTGATTTCAGCTGTCAGCTGTGGCCTACCTGCAATGCCGCTGTGGCTCATGGGTTAGGAAAACCTGTGGCAAATCATCTGGATCATAAAGGAACTGAAATGCCAGAATTCTGTTTGTAGACTTAAGTTCAGCATTTAACACCATTGTCTCTTTACTGCTGTTAACAAAACCTCTACAAACTGAACCGAATGCTTCCATCTGTAAATGGAAACCGTATATGCAGGTGGACTCCAATCTTTCAAACTATCTCCATATTAGCACAGGTGCCCCTCAAAACTGTGCTCTTTCCCCCTACTCTGTAACGTGTACACAAATAACTGTATGTCAACTGACTCTTCATGTAAAAATCATTAAGTTCACTGATGACACCACCATCATTGGACTAATTACTAATGGAAATGAAACGGCATTCAGAAAGGAGGTGACTCGTCTTTGATCTTGATGCGTTACAAATAACATAGTACTCAATACCACCAAGACAATGGAAATAGTAATTGACTACCACAAACAGCATTTACATCCTCTTCCTCTGTAAATGAATGAATCTACAGCCAATTTGGCGAAAACTGTGAGTGATAGTTGAGTTGTGGCCAAATTAACATAATTGTACCATAACATAAAAAAACATAATTATCTGTGCTCTTCCATCTGTTGTAGACTTGTATGCATTTTGTGTCGTAAACCAGGTCATAAAGATCTCAACTGACACATTTGACCCAGGTCATCACTTGTTCCATGAACTCCCCTCTGGTAAACACTTCATGTCAATTAAAACTAACAGACGCCTAGACAGCTTGTTTCCCAGGGCCATAGATTTCACAAACCAGTAATTTAGCCTGTCATCATCGCTTATTTATGGGTTCTTTTAAATACCATATGAAGGTGTGAGTGAGTATGTAATGCACATGTAGGCGTGTGCTTACACACTATATGTACACAAACACACACATTCATTTTTTGCTTTAATTTACAAATCATTTGCACATCTCCTTTATAATTGCACTATTCTGCAACTGCTTATAATGTATGTTGTGTAACTAATTTTTGTATGTGATGTTGTTTTCTGTTATAAGTACTATCAAAGCTATCAGTTAAATTACTGTACATCAAGTACTAGCAAATAAAAGTGATTCTGATGTACCCCTTTATCCTAGTTTTCTCATGTGCAGCTATTGCTTTTAAGTTCTTGAAACCTTGTGTGCTTTTCTAAATGCATAATAATGGGTGGAAAAGGACCAACTTATTAAACAAAGAAATCAGTTACAGGGGAAAATGACTCTTTGGTTTGAGCAACAACTTGCAGCCACAGTTAGCCACAGGTCTGAATTTGAGAGGCACTGCTCTAACGGACATACTGTATCATTTCATAATTCTTTACAACACAGGCTAACCCCTCAAATTCAGCGAATCTGGACTGAAAGTGTGAGATAAGCTGGCATCTCCAGAGATTTGAGCTTCCTGGAGACAAACTTCAAGGATGTCCAACTTTAAGCAAGGCTAACACTGTATTGGATTCATTTACAATTTTTTTTCACTTTAAACTGTTTAACCTTCTTTTTTTATCCTGTATATTTTATGTAAACAGTAAAAAGTCTGAATTCATACTCCTGCAGTTAGATACTTTAGAAAAGTATTGCAACAGTTTTGGAGAATAAAACAATGCAAAGTAATTATTTCCAATTATATTCACAATATTATATCTTTTTGTTTTGGTTATCTTTCTTTTTTAGTGATTATGCCCCCTCTTTAATTTTTTTTTAATCAGAACCTTTTTGAAAAAGTTTAAATGTTTCTTGAAGCTGCTCCAATTCTGTATAATATAGCTGTTTAAAGCTTCAGTTCTGTTAACTGCTATTTTCATTCCGTTTTCACCAGGAACTCTATTACAAGAATATTAGGAAGATAAAAGAGAGCATGGAGAAAAACAACAGAAAAAGAAAGCTACGTGTTTGTGTTGCCACTTGCAATCGTGCTGATTATTCAAAACTGGCGCCCATCATGTTTGGCCTAAAGGCAGATCCAGATAACTTTGAGCTTGACGTGGTGGTTTTGGGCTCCCATCTAATTGATGATTACGGGTAAGTTATCTTTTGTCTGCTGTTTTGTTAATGAAGCAAAGTAGAAGGTTTTCATCAATTTACAGCAGCTTAGTTTAAAGCATATATAATAATGTTTATTTTAGAAGTTATGATATGACAATATTATGAGACGCGGCATGCCATCAGCACGGCACGCAGAGAGTCCTTAAGATCACGCCCTGCATATGTAGGAAGAATTGCAGCAAGGGCGTCCCACTCTCTTGGCCTCTCTCGCGATTTTGTTGTGGCAATTTTGTCAGCGCGCATTTGTCGAAAACCAGTTAGCGGGTTTGTCGGCACTCATTTGTCCGTTGCGGTTTTTGTTGGGGCACATATGTCTATCGCGCGTTTGTCGGTGAACCATATATATATATATATATATATATAGTGGGGTACAGCCCGGACACAGACAGGCAGACATGTTGTTTCGCCACACACGTGTTTATTTTCCACTCTATATATACAAAAGTGCACAAACCCAGTGCTGCAGCACCAATCACCCCTTCAAGTCCTGGCTGCACCACAATGCCTTTGTCAGTCCTCAGACCGCCTCCACTCCTTTCCTCCGAGCTCCGTCCACTTCCACCCTACTCTTGCCGTCAACTGGAGGGAGGCGGCCCCTTTTATGTACGCCCGGATGGGCTCCAGGTGCTTCCTGAGGAGCTTCCGACACACCCCCATGTGGCGGAAGCACCAACTTTGTAGCCGGAAGTCCTCCGGGTGTCCCTGGTCCTCTTCCCCCCAGCACTTCCTGGTGTGACAGAAGTGCTGGGCACCAGGTTTCTTCAGGCACTGGGGCCTGGCGGTGGCCACGGGCCCCTACAGGGCTGGGCTTCCAAGCCCTCTACCCGTGGCCCCCAATACAACCAAGGCGGTCGCCCCCTCCACAGTCTGGAGGAGATACAAGCCCTCCTCCGGTCCTCCTGGACGTCCCGGCTGAGCTCCACCCCCAGCCGCCTGTGACAGTATATATATATATTGCATTTCTGAATGAAATACATAATCATTTATTTATTGAACATATTATCTACATTTCAAGGTCAGAAATCCTAACAGTATGTGAGCCTGTAGAAGAGTAGAAGAGTATTGGTAGCTGTGATTGTCCCAAATTACAAAAGTTCTGCAGCTTTCTGTTTACTTCATGGAATATTTCGGGTAATAGTGTAATGTGCTTTCAAAAAATTCCACAATACAAATACCTTCGTTTTAAAGGTTTTAGTAAAATTCAAAGCAAAACAGTTCACACAAAAATAGAGAAAAAGCTGATATTACAAAAAAAAATCTTGCTTAAAGAAAGTTCTGTTTAAGGCTTACTTGTCTTGTTTCTTTTCTCTCTGTGTTTGGTCATACATTCATAGTTTCAAATATATAAAAACGATCAAGAGATGGCACGGTCAGAAATCTCTATGCCCATGTTCTATTTATAAACGAAACCATTGGTCCATGCTTCTAGGAGTGGCTTAACTAACTGGTTTAATTAACACTCTGATTTTACAGGAATAGCTAAGAAAGTTCTGTTTCATGTTAATGTGTAGGGGATAAAACACTATACCATAATCTAAGTAACTATGAGAAACAGATATTCTATTGAAATTAAGCAGACACGTACTGTATGTGCACTTACCATTAGCTTTCTAAAATTGGCTCTTAGAGTACTTTTAGGCTAATTGGATCCTGTTGTGACTGAGTGTGGGTGTGTGCATGATTGTGGCCTGTGATGAAAAGAAGTTTCCAAGATTGATTTCTCCTTTGAGACCAGTGTAGCTGAGATAGCCACCAATACCCAATGAGCCTAAATGGCATAAATGGGTTAGAACGTGGATGGATGATTGAATATTCCAATCAGTGATATAACATTCTAGTGGAGAGGAGGAGTTTGGGGTTAGAGGTGCCCTATTTTATTAATAATATAATGGTTTTGGTTTTCTAATCTTTGCAACGATATTCTGCAGAAACACAACATAGCCTGATTAGTAGTGATTTCAAAAAATGTCCTAGGAGTTGTTGAAACCCTGTAAAGAGGTACATAAGCATTTAAAAAAAAAACCTGGTCAGTCTTCAGTCCACAGTCAAGCAGATAATGCGCAGAAGGAGACAAATTACAACCAAGTGTATAGTTAATTGTTTGAACGAGGCAATAAATACCAACATATAATGTCACACTCACAAGATTGGAACTGCTTTGCTACCTTAGTGCCAGAATAGCTTGCAATATGGAGAGAATACCAAATTCTGAGTTTTTATCAGGAAATTCAACAGGAAAATATCAGAGTTCCAGTCATTGATTTTAAGTTTAAAAAAAACCCTCAAAACTTCAAAAATAGGAGTAAATCAACAAAGGTGTAGCTTGAAATTCCACATTTTAGAATGTCCAAGTCAGTCTTGTTGAACTGATCATACATGATCAAAGGTAAGGCCATCCCAGAAGTATAAATGATCTGAAACAGGTGTTGGTGATCAACAGCATGTGCGTGAGGTTATTGCTACTACAGTTACTAAAAGGTGTTCACATCCTTTTCCGGTTCTTGTCCTTAAATATTTAAACAGTATGTTCAATAAAGATAAGACAGTGTGTGCTGTTTGCTTAATCAGACTGTCTTATAATTTAAAGACCAGATGGCATTTTAACCACCATTTCTTACAAATTCAGAAAGTTCAAAGTTTTCCTCACAGTTCCTCACTATAAAGAGGTACTCTTCTTTCCTTTGTATAGTCTTTTCAGCTAAGCCGTTTTAATTTTGTGCTTATCATAATAAATCATTGTAAACTAAATGGATGGCATATGAAAGACTGACCCAAGTTATGACAGTGTGGCAGACAGTAGGATGTTAGGGATTTTTAAAACTAGATTTGATGTTTTTTTCAGAAGAATGAAATGGATAGGACTGGCAAGCTTTGCTGGGCTGAATTGTCTGTTCTCATCTATATTGTTCTAATAATAAATGTCTGGCTGTAAGTTTTACTAATGACGATAACAAGCTAATCATTTAAAATTCCGAAAAGGTTAGTCACTGAAGTGATTTGCAAAAACAGATCTGCAAATACCAACAGCACAGCATAGTGTGTCGGGAGTAATGTGATGCCAAAATCAGAGCGACATAAAACAAACTACTGTTCTATTTTAGTCAAATATGTTGGCTATTGCCTTTTAATAAGACCTTTTTCAAATAAATTTGAAATATTCAAACAGTGTCATCTTGCAGCACTAATACATAATTTGAACCAAGTGCTACCAGGATTGGAAAATTTAATGAAGTCCACTAGTAATCAAAGATTCCATCTCTTCAAATTATATGGAAGAGTTGATGTTTTTAAATGACTGCTGTAGGAGGTAAAACAAAAGTTAGAAGCTGAGCAGAACTTTAAATAGCCTTGTCCTTCAGAACAGCGGAGCAAAGAATCGAGTCAGTTGTGCTGGAATAGTCCTCAGGTGGTTGTGACTCATGTGATTGACAGTACCTTTAATTTCCATTTTCTGCATCCAAATGGGGTAGACATCAGTGCCATTTTAAACTCTGTATGAAGGTTTTGTATTCTGAGAGATGCTGGAAATGGCCTTTGAAAAGTGAGCTACATTAACCAAGTCATGTATTAAAATATAAATAGGCTAAGTGGTGTTTATTTTTAAAATAAAAAAAATTGCATACAACAAAAAATGTGTGACATAAATATTCTGAATTCTTTAATTTCTGTTTTCCATTTGATTAGTTTTGTCACTAGAACAAATAACTGTTATAGGTTCTTCTCACATTGTTCTCCATCTCTTTTACCAATACATTTGTGCACTGGAACTATTCATACTACCATATAATGATATGAAAGATTGAACATTGTTTTTTTGCCAGAATAATAGTTATTCTGACTAGAAAGATTCTATTGTTTTGAATCAACTGAGTAATGAATAGCTATACCTACCTAAAAGGAAAAGCATTCCAAACAACTTAAACAATTCATAAGCTACTTAAATTCCTTTCGAAACATGAGATGACTCATTAGTTTTCCTAATGTCACTAAGGTGCCTGTTTCACAATTTACATAAATGTATCCTGCCAAGATCCTGTTACTCACTTTTTTTTCTTTTTTATACAGTATGTACTTTGAGTTGCTCAATGAATACATAAGTTATGGTTATCCAATGAACTTCTGTTTACTTAGAGTTGGAAATAGCAGGCTTAAAACAAGCTTAAAAAGTACATAATAGAATTAGTGTTTGTAATAGCAAATATTTTAAAGGTGAAAGAGAGGATAACAGAATGCTGTAAAGATACAGAGAATGTGTATAAAAGTGGTCAGTTACCTGCACTTTGTATGTGTGTATATATATATATATATATATATAGTGGCGGACAGCCGGGTCCCATGCCCGGCCGGAACGCCTCTGCTGCATACATCCCGGGGGAGCCATCATGGACATTGCAGTACCTTCCTGGGGCTTGGGGCAGCCTCCTGGCCGTGGATCCCTCCTCAATCTTCCCGTGGCTCCATGGGACATGGAGTCCACCACAGCAGCCCGGTTGGGAGATGGGGTGGCCGCTAGGGGGTGCTGCGGACAACCAGCCACCACGCTGAACGGTTTATCAGCCCCACCCGGAGATGCAATTAAGACCAGCTGGTCAGGCAAATGGAACACTTCCGGGTGGGGTATAAAAGGGCCTGCCTCCCAGCAATCAAGGCAAGAATCGGGAGGAAGAGGACGAGGTTGCCTGGGAGGAGTGGTGGTGCCAGGAAGCGTTTGGTTGTGTGGGTTATTTTGTGCTTTGGACTGTGTTGGGCCTGTGGGACACGGGGAAGGCGTGTGCCCATGGCTGAAGAAAATAAAAAGCCCTTTGAGTGTGAACACGTGCCTCTGCGTAGTCTGTGCCGGGTCGGGCGCTATATAGCGCCTTTATCCCAATATATACAGTGAACTCTCGTTTATCACGGTTAATCCGTTCCAGACTCTACCGTGATAAATGAATTTTCGCGAAGTAGGATTCTTTATTTATAAATCGAATATTTTTGCAGTTAGAGTATAGAAAACCTGTTTACGACCTTCTAAATACGTTTTTTTAACATTATTAGAGCCCTCTAGGCATGAAATAACACACTTTAGTCAGCATTACCCAATATATTAGACAAAATAAGAGAAAATAAGATGTTACAAATATCATATTATTACTAGGCTCACCCGCCTTTTAAAGCGACCGACTTTTATCCTCAATTTTTGTGCGCTCTATGTGTACATCAGGCATGTAAGTGTAGGGAATGAGAACATTAAAGTTCCCATTCATAACATCTCCCGAAAACCTAAGTTTTTTTTATCCCCTCGAGTGCCTGTCCAAAGTCGTACAATGTCAGCCCGAATCTGTACCGCTAAAGACGGAGTTTCATGCACTAAATAAGCTATAGATGAGAATAAGCAAGTACCATCTCCCCTGATATTTACTACGCGGTGAGGCATTTGTACTCCATCAACATTAATTATTTCCTGAGACATAATTTTGTCTATTTTTCCAGCGCATCGCGCACAAAAGCAACAATGGGAACACCAGAACAAGGGAACAATGGGAGCACCAGAACTCTGCTCACATTGCGTCACTTCGTACCGCAAGTGGTAAGTCTGTGATAAGCGGAATACCGCTACGCTTTGCACTCACGGGACGGAAGAACAATCCCGACCGCTTCTATATAGTAGATTATTGTACTGTACATTTAATTACACACACACACACACACACACACAGTTCTTACACACAACCACTAACCTATGAAGGCACAGCCTCAGTAGGAGAGTCTTCAGGTGGTGCAGTATCTTCAGCAGGTGCATCGTTGTCTTCTTCCACTGAAGGAGTACTAAGAGTAGGCAGTGGGTATCTGGGAGCGCGGCTGAAGAACATCTTGATAGGCAGTTGCTGGCGCTGTCTTTTCATATGCGTGAGGAGGCTTTTGTAAGGTATTGCCATCTTTGATCATATCCAAGAGTTTCACCTTCTCCTGGATAATGAGCATCTTCCTCCGGCACTTAGTTTTATTGTCAGAAGGCTTAGAAAAAGCAGCACGTTTAGGAGCCATCGTGGGGCTTAGATAAAAGTTCTCAGAAAGCGCATGCGTAGTGACGTAATCGTGTATGAGAAAAAATCACGATAGAGTGAAGCCGCAAAAGAAGCGTGGGATCACTGTGTGTGTGTGTATGTGTATATATATATATATATATATATATATATATATATATATATACAGTAATCCCTCCTCGATCGCAGGGGTTGCATTCCAGACCCCCCCGCGATAGGTGAAAATCCGCGAAGTAGAAACCATATGTTTGTATGGTTATTTTTATATATTTTAAGCCCTTATAAACTCTTCCACACTGTTTATAAATATTCCCGATATCACATATGTTACAGCCATTACGATAGACAGGCCACCAGCAATAAATACGTATAATGCAAGAAAAATAGTATACAGTAAATGAGTGTACAGTGACACTAAACGTACATACATGTACTAAGTACTGTAAGTAAAAAGTTAATTATGGTTACTCACCAACAATGACACGATGACTTGTCCGATAACAATGAGTTTAATTTTACTGCACAACAAAGGAGAGCGTTACAGCCCTTAAAGGAGCCACTTCAGGCGACTGTGTAGCACCGCCGTTGTTCTTCTTCAATCCAAATCCCTAAAGCAGATTCCATCCAGACTACTGCCTTATTACATCCACTTACAACTCGTTTTGCACCCTGGTTAAAAGGACACTGCGGCCGTATATCTTATATTCCTTTCCTACTTTTTAAATAAAAAGAATCGTAGCCTTCAACAAATCCAAAACGTTTACCTTTTCGGCAATCGTTAACATCTTCCGTTTGTGCTTGGGCACGGCCCCTGAAGCAGTAGCGGATTGTTTTGGAGCCATAATGAAGGGCTTGACTATGCACAAAGATAAACACAAAAGAGCACAACTCTTTACACAGCGAAACACGTTGATGCTGAATGAGCAAGACGAGACTTCCTGGTTAACACTGCATTCAGCACGCAGGAACTCAACTGCGTGCTCTGATTGGTTAACTTCTCAGTCATCCGCCAATAGCGTCCCTTGTATGAAATCAACTGGGCAAACCAACTGAGGAAGCATGTACAGGAAGTAAAAAGACATATTGTCCGCAGAACCCGCGAAGCAGCAAAAAATCTGCGTTATATATTTAGTTATGCTTTCATATAAAATCCACAATAGAGTGAAGCCGCTATATATATATAGTGGAGAATGGCCAATACCCCCAAGTCGCCAGGTGGAAACCTCCTTGCAGTATTGAGGTCCCCAGAAGACCTGCAGGGCATCATGGACAATGTAATTTTTATGCGCAGCCCTGCTGGATGCCATGGGGGCCACTAGGGGATGCTGTAGGGGGGAACAATGGCTATTTTTCTTACGACCCGGAAGTTCGTCATAGGAAGAGCGGCGGGCTTCGGGATGAAGAAAGAACTTGTACCTGACCCGGAAGTGATTGAGAGTCACATGGACTGGGGATTAGGAACACTTCCGGGTCAGGGAATATAAAAGGACTGTGAGAGCGCCCAGACGGCGAGCTGAGCTGGGTGGAAGGGTGGCAACGCGTCTGGGAGCTGGAGGATTGTATTTTTGAGTATTTGTGTGAGTTTATATGAGTATAGTGGAGGAGAAGGTGTTTTGTACACTGTGGAGATTAAATAAAGATTAAATAAAGTCAGAATTTGGACTTTTATCTGGTGTTTGGAGTCGTGGACAGGTGTTCAAGGGAGCGAGAGCGCCCCCTATCTGTCACTATATATATATATATATATATATATATATATATATAATTTAATATATAATGCAGAGCTGACTGACTGACTCACCCAGTCATCAACAAAAACACTATTTCCTGTTAAGTTAAAAAAGCTGAAATTTGTCAGAATGGTATGTCTAAGTCAGCAGGTATTTGCCAAGAAAGAACATTTTGATAAATCATTACTGCAGTAGAAAATTAAAATTCCCCAAAATCTCAAAAATGTATTGACAGATTTAATTGAAATTTTGTGACATTACAGCAAAAGGAAAATTAACTGGCACTTGTTTTTCAATTTCTCGATATTTCCAGGCAGTAAAGCTGTAATAAGTAGGGTATTCTCAAGCATTGTGTCCTTTTTTGCCTCCGCTGTTATTGTGCAGAGAAATGGGGGATGAAGCAGGTTAAAAAATGTCATAATTGTATTCAGTTTCAGTTCAAACACATGTAAGATATCAGTAATTCCACTGGTTTAAATGTAACCATAGATACCTGCAGTTCCAGTTTTACCTAGTAGACATGTATTAAATGATATATCTAATTTGAATATTGATTAATTAAAATGTAATTACAGGCATCTTTCCTTGAAAGCTCCATAGAATTCAATGGTAAATATCCTTTTTTGTTCGCAAATGACAATTATAAATATTGGCAATTCAAATACAAACAGATCAAGAAATAATTAAAGATGTGTATAATACAGATTTTCACTGTTTAAAATGGATAGGGTTGTTTAGGCTAACCTGTTGCTACAGCGGCACCCTTACCAACAAAAGCAGTTTTAGATGATGAATAGATTAATTCAGTGATAAGACTATTCCAAATGTAATTGTGGACGTCTAAAATAGAAAAGGACACATTACATTAAATGTTAAAAAAGAATTGTGTATGATTGATAATTTTAAAGTTCTTTATAATGACGGCAGACCATACACTGAGAGAGAAACCTTGAACAGTTCTGGATGGCCAGATGTTGCATCTGTAAGTGAAAGCTTTGTCACTTTTGAAGTTTTGATTTGGGAAAGCTTGTGACAACACAGTTAAACTAATCTGGAAAGGAGAAAAAGAATTTTATTTTTTTTTTTTTTGCTGTTAAGTAAAATTTCATGCCCAGATAAGAAGATGTACTTTTCCTGTTTCAAGCTTACCATATGCTTCTACTTTTCTTTTACTGTAAGATTCAAAGATGCCAAGTAATTTAAGAGACATGCATCCTTTCACTCACTTTTAACCACAAAGAAGATTGTTTAGAATTCATTGGTCCTCACATTTACTGGTTATAAAATAGGAATTAAACTTCTGGTAATAAATGAATACTTCTTTTTATTAAAAAGAATTCTCTGTACTCAAGAATTTTACAGACCAAGTGTTTTATTACAGAGTGCTACTTTAACTGATCTTGTATCAAGAGGAAAACTAATTAAAATTGGAATTTTATTATTGTAGGTAAAAATGTATGTAAGTTGATAACATCTCTCGCCTTGAAGGTGGATCAGAAGGTTTGCAAATAAATAGGATGTATACTTGGTGAGAGTTGTGCTGATATTTGCTGTGGTGTTAGCTTTATAAGAACCTTCTGAGAGATTTCAAGGTAATTTTCATTCTGTTCTTTTCCTAGGAACACATATCGAATGATAGAACAGGACGACTTTGACATTCACGCTAAACTTCACACAATTGTGAGAGGTGAAGATGAAGCATCCATGGTGGAGTCAGTTGGCTTGGCACTGGTTAAGCTGCCTGATGTGCTCAACAGGCTCAAACCAGATGTGATGATTGTGCATGGCGATCGTTTTGATGCCTTGGCTCTTGCCACTTCTGCAGCTCTCATGAACATTCGAATCTTGCATGTGGAAGGTGGTGAGGTGAGCGGCACTATTGATGACTCCATCCGGCATGCCATTACAAAGCTAGCACATTACCATGTGTGCTGTACTCGCACTGCTGAGCAACACCTCATTGCTATGTGTGAGGACCATGACCGCATCTTGTTGGCTGGTTGCCCTTCTTATGATATGCTCCTTTCTGCTATGAATAAGGATAATTATATGAGCATCTTGGAAACCTGGTTAGGTGAGTTAAATTAAGCAATTTTTACTTTACAATGAAATAATTTACTTGGAATTTTTTTTTAAATTGTCAATTGGCAAAATGGGTGTTGTTCTATAAAATAAACATAAATAGAAAAAGTAGGAGAGAACAAGGCCTATAAGTTCCGGAAAGAATTAACTTGCGCATATAGATTTATGTGTAGCTCTTTTAAGAGCACAGAAAAAAAAATTCTTGAATTTGTATTTACTTGCAACAGTAGACTAGTCAAAGGTTCCTTCATCCCTCTCACGTGTCAATTGAGGCGTCAAACAGTCACTACAAAGATATAACCTAAATGCAAAAAATTAGACACTGAAATTGATTATTATCTTATATATAAACGTTTACGCGTGGAAGTGTGTGCGTCTGTCTGTCTGTCGCGGAAGTGCAAGGCTACAGCATGAAGCTCAAAGAAATCATTTTTGTCGCCAAAGTGAAACCACCAAGAAAAGAGAAACTCTCTTAGCCGCTAATACACAAGCGAGGTGAGCAAATTGGTAAAACGAAACCTCCGAGGATAGAGAAACTCGCTTAGCCACTAATAGGCAATGGAGGCGAGCACATCAGCAAAACGAAACTGCTAAGGAAAGAGAACCTCGCTTAGTCACTAATGTACAACTGATGCGATTGACTGAAGTGCCAAAATCCATGTTTTATAGCAGCCCGGGCTTTTTACAGCACAGGCTTACACAGCTAGTTATTATACTGTATAATCCACACTAGACTGAGACTTTTCTTACAGAAGCAAATAATATTGAAAGTCATAAATGTTAATACAATAAAGAAATCGTGGTTAAACACTGTTTTAGAAGAGGATTATGTTGAAATCCTGTATTCACTGTATAATTTGCCCAACCCTGGATTATGACATACGTAAATACATAAAGGATGTCCTTATCCTCAACGACGATTACGTTAAATGGTAATGCAAGTGATTGGTGTGCCTCTCGAGGCTGCTGTTTTCCTTCCTAAAATCTGACAGGTTTTGTGTTACTCCTTTTATTAAATGTGATGACTAAATGCTCTTTTATCTTTTACAGGAGAAGATGTGAAGCCACATGAGTACATAGTTGCAGTACAGCACCCAGTTACCACAAACATAAAGCATTCCTTAAAAATGTTTGAACTGACCTTGGATGCCTTAATTTCCTTCAATAAGAAAACATTGATTCTTTTTCCTAATATTGATGCAGGTAAGTTTAAAAATGGTGCACTTTTATCATTGCCCTTACATTTTTATAGCATAAACATTGTAAAGGACGCTATCAGCACAGACTTACACAGAGGCACGTCTAAAAATCACACAGGCTTTATTAGTTTTCTTCAGCCGTGGGGCACGTCTTCCCCGTGTCCCACAGGCCCAACACAGTCCCAAAAGCACAAAACACAGTACACAAACCAATGCTTCATGACTCCTTGCAGGCAACCTCGTCCTCTTCCTCCCAATTCTGGCCCCTTAGTGGTGGAGGCTGGCCCATTTTATACCCCACCCGGAAGTGTTCCAGGTGCTTGACCACCTGGTCCCAATTGCACCTCTGGGTGGGACTGATGACTCGTCCAGCCGGGTTCTTGAGTCTTGGCAGCGCCCCCTAGCGGCCACCCCATCTCCCAACCAGGCTGTGAAGGACTCCATGTTCCAGGGAGGCTGCCACATATGCAGCAGGGGCGTCCCTGCCGGGCATGGGATCTGGCTGTCGATCACAATATGAAAACCCAAAAACAAAGAGCAGTTATACAGTGCATCCGGAAAGTATTCACAGCGCATCACTTTTTCCACATTTTGTTATGTTAGAGCCTTATTCCAAAATGGATTAAATTAATTTTTTTCCGCAGAATTCTACACACAACACCCCATAACGACAACGTGAAAAAAATCACATGTACAGTACAAAAGTATTCACAGCCTTTGCTCAATACTTTGTCGATGCACCTTTGGCATCAATTACAGCCTCAAGTCTTTTTGAATATGATGCCACAAGCTTGGCACACCTATCCTTGGCCAATTTCGCCCATTCCTCTTTGCTGCACCTCTCAAGCTCCATCAGGTTGGATGGGAAGCATCGGTGCACAGCCATTTTAAGATCTCTCCAGAGCTGTTCAATCAGATTCAAGTCTGGGCTCTGGCTGTGCCACTCAAGGACATTCACAGAGTTGTCCTGAAGCCAATCCTTTAATATATCTTGGCTGTGTGCTTAGGGTTGTTGCCCTGCTGAAAGATGAACCGTCGCCCCAGTCTGAGGTCAAGAGCGCTCTGGAGCAGGTTTTCATCCAGGATGTCTCTGTACATTGCTGCAGTCATCTTTCCCTTTATCCTGACTAGTCTCCCAGTTCCTGCCGCTGAAAAACATCCCCACAGCATGATGCTGCCACCACCATGCTTCACTGTAGGGATGGTATTGACCTGGTGATGAGTGGTGACTGTTTTCCTCCAAATGTGACGCCTGGCATTCACACCGAAGAGTTCAATCTTTGTCTCATCAGACCAGAAGATTTTGTTTCTCATGGTCTGAGAGTCCTTCAGGTGCCTTTTGGCAAACTCCAGGCGGGCTGCCATGTGCCTTTTACTAAGGAGTGGCTTCCATCTGGCCACTCTACCATACAGGTCTGATTGGTGGACTGCTGCAGAGATGGTTGTCCTTCTGGAAAGTTCTCCTCTCTTCACAGAGGACTTCTGGAGCTCTGACAGAGTGACCATCGGGTTCTTGGTCACCTCCCTGACTAAGGCCCTTCTCCCCCGATCACCCAGTTTAGATGGCTGGCCAGCTCTAGGAAGAGTCCTGGTGGTTTTGAACTTCTTCCACTTACGGATGATGGAGGCCACTGCGCTCATTGGGACCTTCAAAGCAGCAGGCATTTTTCTGTAACCTTCCCCAGATTTGTGCCTCGAGACAATCCTGTCTTGGAAGTCTACAGACAATTCCTTTGACTTCATGCTTGGTTTGTGCTCTGATATGAACTGTCAACTGTGGGGCCTTATATAGACAGGTGTGTACCTTTCCAAATCATGTCCAATCAACTGAATTTACCACAGGTGGACTCCAATTAAGATGCAGAATCATCTCAAGGAAACAGGATGCGCCTGAGCTTATTTTTGAGCTTCATGGCAAAGGTTGTGAATAATTATGTACATGTGCTTTTTTAGTTTTTTTATTTTTAATAAATTTGCAACAAAGCAATTGTAAGCAAATAAGACAAACTACCAATGGTGTTTAAGTGTATTTATTAACACTGTGTCGATAAATGCTATTAAGATAAAAACACATTAGTTCTAGATGTGTTACATACTGCATGACTGAATATGATCATGGCCAAAAAAAGAATATGGTACGATTACTTAGAGGGTTCCTTCTGTACTTGTGAATCCATAGAATTTGAACAGTATATCAACAGTATTTGATCATCTTTGGCTTGTATAATGACAACTGCATACTCACCCACGCCCAGTATCCTACAGTTGAAGCGTACTGCTTCGGATGCAGCCTTCACACACATTTTCAAAATTAGCTCAATTCTCTCTTCATAGGTTTTTGGGTTAGATTCTGTATATTTTTGCACTATATCTCCCTAAAATTATAAAAACAATAGACACACAAGATTAGGAAAAGTAAACCAGCAGGCATCTCAGTATAAACTGCACAACGTACGGTATATTACTGTTAGACCAGCGGAATTACAGTCAAATGTTATACAAATTTCTTACTGAATTAGGGACATTATTAATAATTAAAATCAGCTTTATGTAAAGCAGAAACAAAATGCCAGCAGTAAAATACAAAGTTTTAAAAAAAGCATCTTTACAAACCACAAAGTTTAATAGTTATGTATTATGGTAACTAGATATTGCTTCAGTTAAACTAATGCTGAGGTGAGCAAACCAAGCTCAACACATAAGGTAAAGAAATAAGGAGAGTGAATCAATGACAAGGATACTGTTCCACAATGGAAAACTCACTTACTCATGTGTATTACAAATAAAATATTAAATGGTAATGAAGATGATTACTGCTTTCTTATAGAAATTAAGCGTATTAGTGAAATAGATAACCTTGGCCAATTTCGCCCATTCCTCTTTGCTGCACCTCTCAAGCTTCGTCAAGTTGGATGGGAAGCGTCTGTGCCATTTTAAGATCTCTCCAGAGATGTTCAATCGGATTCAAGTCTGGGCTCTGGCTGGGCCACTCAAGGACATTCACAGAGTTGTCCTGAAGCCACTCCTTTGATATCTTGGCTGTGTGCTTAGGGTCGTTGTCCTGCTGAAAGATGAACCATCACCCCAGTTTGAAGTCAAGAGCGCTCTGGAGCAGGTTTTCATCCAGGATGTCTCTGTACATTGCTGCAGTCATCTTTCCCTTTATCTTGACTAGTCTCCCAGTTCCTGCCGCTGAAAAACATCCCCACAGCATGATGCTCCCACCACCATGCTTCACTGTAGGGATGGTATTGGCCTGGTGATGAGCGGTGCCTGGTTTCCTCCAAATGTGACGCCTGGCATTCACACCAAAGAGTTCAATCTTTGTCTCATCAGACCAGAGAATTTTGTTTCTCATGGTCTGAGAGTCCTAAAGGTGCCTTTTGGCAAACTCCAGGCAGGCTGCCATGTGCCTTTTACTAAGGAGTGGCTTCCGTCTGGCCACTCTACCATACAGGCCTCATTGGTGGATTGCTGCAGAGATGGTTGTCCTTCTGGAAGGTCCTCCTCTCTCCACAGAGGACCTCTGGAGCTCTGACAGAATGACCATTGGGTTCTTGGTCACCTCCCTGACTAAGGCCCTTCTCCCCCGATCGCTCAGTTTAGATGGACGGCCAGCTCTAGGAAGAGTCCTGGTGGTTTCGAACTTCTTCCACTTATGGATGATGGAGGTCACTGTGCTCATTGGGACCTTCAAAGCAGCATAAATTTTTCTGTAACCTTCCCCAGATTTGTGCCTCGAGACAATCCTGTCTCGGAGGTCTACAGACAATTCCTTTGACCTCATGCTTGGTTTGAGCTCTGACATGAACTGTCAACTGTGGGACCTTCTATAGACAGGTGTGTGCCTTTCCAAATCATGTCCAATCAACTGAATTTACCACAGGTGAACTCCAATGAAGCTGCAGAAACATCTCAAGGATGATCAGGGGAAACAGGATGCACCTGAGCTCAATGGCAAAGGCTGTGAATACTTATGTACATGTGCTTTCTCAGTTTTTTTATTTGTAATAAATTTGCAAAAACCTCAAGTAAACTTTTTTCACGTTGTCATTATGGGGTGTTGTGTTTAGAATTCTGTGGAAAAAAATGAATTTAGTCAATTTTGGAATAAGGCTGTAACATAACAAAATGTGGAAAAAGTGATGCGCTGTGAATACTTTCCGGATGCACTGTATGTATGGTTCTTTAGCCCTAAATGTTGCTTCATCTTTATATGCCCAAAATTAGTACGCACCCCTGCAGTTTTATCGGTAACAGTGAATTAAGAAGTTCAAATCACATATTTTACTCTCTCTCTTGCAATTCTGTATTTATTTTGCTGTTCCTGTCATATCAATCTAAACCGTACCATTGCAGTATCATGTATCAGTTCTTAACATTGATCAGCATATGTTCAATTTATTATTTCATATTTCTGTTTGATGGTAGAACATACCTTTGGATTAGTTAGAGGTGTATCATTGCTAGAGAGCACATAATGCTTATTGTCACTGATGCATGGATTCATCATCCTAGATTCAGATGTCAAACACAGGGGCAGTCTGTTGGGATAACTGGTGATTTTAATTTGGCCAAAAGTAAGTGTGGGCTTGTTTTTGAGTGATGGACCAGCTATTTATCCAGGGTGGATCCTTGTCATGTGTCTAGTGCTGCCAGGATAGGTTTTGGTCTCCTCCTGATCCAGATTTCATTACATATGTTTCAGAGTGTTGGCACTTTATCATTTAGAATCACTAGCAACATGGATTTAATGAAAACACAGATATGTTGTATGGCTTACATCCAGTACTGTACACTTGTATTAAAATTAGTTATGTTGTTACTGGTTTGATGAAATATAAAACCAGGTGTTGAAGCAAAGTAAAAACAAAAGACGACTTTCACAATTACTCTTTGGATGGAACTGATCACAGATATTTGAATGTATTTGTTTCTCTGCATTTTTTCCCTCTGCATCTCTAATTTTTTCATCGTCCACTTTACTGCACATTATAATGTTGGTTTTCAGGCATTTATTCTTAACTTTCTGTTACAGGTCCTCTTGCCTCTTTGTTATTCTGTATGTTAGTCAAAATACATTTCTTTGGTCTCAGATATTTTGTTTATATAGAAAATCTAGAAGCACTACTTTGGCAATGTGGGTATTGGAAACCTATAACAAAATGCTGAATCTTTGTCATTGTGTAAGTGGCTAAAAGACATAATGTAGATGGATGGATACTTTATTAATCCCAAGGGGAAATTCACAAAAAAAGGTAAATAGGGAACCACACCGGCATAAGCCTTTGTTCTCAGCGCTTGAAGTTGACTACCTGAATAGACGAGTCTCAGTATGTAAAAATCCATGTCCAAGTAGTAAAAAGTGTCCAGGGAACGAGTCCACATAAAAGAAAGTGGTAGGAGTGATCAGTGAAATAGAGAAAAAGGTAGAAAGATAAAGTCATACACGAAGCTGCTGGAAAGGCTGCCACTCGCGGTGACGCCTGAGTCATTGAGGTCTGTAATGTAATGTAACAAACAACTTGCTACCATTAGTAAATTGACTGGATGAGCCAAGTGGACTAGATGGTCTTCTCCTGATATTAACCTCCCTGTATTTTCCCCTTTTTTTCCCATGTAGAGCTGTCATCTTCTCAGTTGACAATCAAACAAATTTTACATGTTAACTGTCTTTCAGGTAGTAAAGAGATGGTCCGAGTAATGAGGAAGAAAGGAATTGAACAAAATCCCAAATTCAGGGCAGTAAAGCATGTACCATTTGAACAGTTTATCCAGCTGGTGGCTCATGCTGGGTGCATGATTGGTAACAGTAGCTGTGGCGTGAGAGAGGCTGGAGCCTTTGGAACACCAGTAATCAACCTTGGGACCCGACAGACTGGAAGAGAAACAGGTATTGGGTTTACATTTCAACTTTGAACATCTTTTGTGATTATTTTGTATTTTTTTTTATTTATCTTATAGTGATAGACTGATTTTATTTATTAGTTTGAGGAGGTTTTAGGTCATTTTAAAAACACAAGGGTACACTTTGCATATCAGTTGAAATTCACCGTATATCCAGTCTCTTTAGTTTTAAGATTTGCAAAAATGGTATTTCTTCAAAAAAAATTATCCATTTAATGTAACACATTAAAATAATATGGAGTAATAATTGTATGACCCAAGTAAAAGTTAAAAAGCATGTAAATAAATTTGCAAAACACAAACTGCCGTGAATCTAAGCAGCTCCTTTAGAGTGTAATATTTTAGTCATTTTAGTAATGTAACTAAACAATTTTTAGATTACAGTAAGTTCTGAAATATTTACAACATCATTAATGCTGACCTTGACATGTTTTTACTCTTTCATTTACTATAGTAACCAGCCACACTGACCTCCTCATTACTGTGCCACTCCCATGCATGTCAGACGTAGCTGATTTACAGAAAATGTAGACCACAGAGTTGTTCTGACTTCCATCCATAACAGATATTTGAAATTTAAAATAAAAGCACAACATAACTGTTGAATGATGTGCGTTCCAGGGATTCCACATCACTACACATCACATTTTGAGTTATTGCATGTCTTAATGAAGAACATTGTGTCTCCCCAAAAATATTGTGGACTGGGTTCTTCTTATTACTGATAGTTTGTTAATTATTTATGTTCTGCTGTATTCAAGGTGAAAATGTACTTCATGTGCGGGATGCAGATACACAAAATAAAATATATCATGCATTGGAGCTACAGTTTGGGAAAAAATATCCATGGTAAGTATCAAAGCATAACTAATAAAATATGAGCTCTATTAAGTATATATTAAAATGTACTTTAAGGTTTTTGCCATCTTGTTTTCTGTAGCTCAAAGATCTATGGTGATGGGAATGCAGTTCCAAGAATTCTAAAATTTCTAAAGACGCTAGATCTGAATGAACCACTACAGAAAAAATTCTGCTTTCCTCCTGTCAAAGAATGCATTTCTCAAGACATTGACTTTATTCTGGAGACACAAAGTGCCCTTGCTGTGGACCTAGGAGGGACCAATCTTAGAGTGGCTATTATCAGCATGAAAGTAGGTTATTAATACAGTGAAGTGATTTTTGTAGATCTGAATGTGAAGTTTTTAGTGTATTTGTGAACAGTCTGCATTGGTTTAGAAGGGGAGATCCTACCTACCTACCAACCAACGAACGAACTAACTAACTAACTTCACAGCGCGCATCAGTTCTGTTATGTTACAGCCTCATTCCAAAATGGATTAAAGTCATTTTTTTCCTCAGAATTCAACACACAGCACCCCATAGTGACAACGTGAAAAAAAGTTTACTTGAGGTTTTTGCAAATTTATTACAAATAAAAAAAACTGAGAAAGCACATGTACATAAGTATTCACAGCCTTTGCCATTGAGCTCAGGTGCATCCTGTTTCCCCTGATCATCCTTGAGATGTTTCTGCAGCTTCATTGGAGTCCACCTGTGGTAAATTCAGTTGACTGGACATGATTTGGAAAGGCACACACCTGTCTATATAAGGTCCCACAGTTGACAGTTCATGTCAGAGCTCAAACCAAGCATCTCTGCAGCAATCCACCAATGAGGCCTGTATGGTAGAGTGGCCAGACGGAAGCCACTCCTTAGTAAAAGGCACATGGCAGCCCGCCTGGAGTTTGCCAAAAGGCACCTGAAGGACTCTCAGACCATTAGAAACAAAATTCTCTGGTCTGATGAGACAAAGATTGAACTCTTTGGTGTGAATGCCAGGCGTCACGTTTGGAGGAAACCAGGCACCGCTCATCACCAGGCCAATACAATCCCTACAGTGAAGCATTGTGGTGGCAGCATCATGCTGTGGGGATGTTTTTCAGCGGCAGGAACTGGGAGACTAGTCAAGATAAAGGGAAAGATGACTGCAGCAATGTACAGAGACATCCTGGATGAAAACCTGCTCCAGAGCGCTCTTGACTTCAAACTGGGGTGATGGTTCATCTTTTAGCAGGACAACGACCCTAAGCACACAGCCAAGATATCAAAGGAGTGGCTTCAGGACAACTCTGTGAATGTCCTTGAGTGGCCCAGCCAGAGCCCAGACTTGAATCCGATTGAACATCTCTGGAGAGATCTTAAAATGGCACCGACGCTTCCCATCCAACCTGATGGAGCTTGAGAGGTGCTGCAAAGAGGAATGGGCGAAACTGGCCAAGGATAGGTGTGCCAAGCTTGTGGCATCATATTCAAAAAGACTTGAGGCTGTAATTGCTGCCAAAGGTGCATCGACAAAGTATTGAGCAAAGGCTGTGAATACTTATGTACATGTGATTTCTCAGTTTTTTTATTTTTAATAAATTTACAATAACCTCAAGTAAACTTTTTTCATGTTGTCATTATGGGGTGTTGTGTGTAGAATTCTGAGGAAAAAAATGAATTTAATCCATTTTGGAATAAGGCTGTAACATAACAAAATGTGGAAAAAGTGATGCGCTGTGAATACTTTCCGGATGCACTGTATCTATTTCACTGATACACTTAATTTCTATAAGAAAGCAGTAATCATCTTCATTACCTTTTAATATTTTATTTGTAATACACATGAGTAAGTGAGTTTTCCATTGTGGAACAGTATCCTTGTCACTGATTCACTCTCCTTATTTCTTTATTTTATGTGTTGAGCTTGGTTTGCTCACCTCAGCATTAGTTTAACTGATGCAATATCTAGTTACCATAATACATAACTATTAAACTTTGTGGTTTGTAAAGATGCTTTTTTTAAAACTCTGTATTTTACTGCTGGCATTTTGTTTCTGCTTTACATAAAGCTGATTTTAATTATTAATAATGTCCCTAATTCAGTAAGAAATTTGTATAACATTTGACTGTAATTCTGCTGGTCTAACAGTAATATACCATACGTTGTGCAGTTTATACTGAGATGCCTGCTGGTTTACTTTTCCTAATCTTGTGTGTCTATTGTTTTTATAATTTTAGGGAGACATAGTACAAAAATATACAGAATCTAACCCAAAAACCTATGAAGAGAGAATTGAGCTAATTTTGAAAATGTGTGTGAAGGCTGCATCCGAAGCAGTACGCTTCAACTGTAGGATACTGGGCGTGGGTGAGTATGCAGTTGTCATTATACAAGCCAAAGATGATCAAATACTGTTGATATACTGTTCAAATTCTATGGATTCACGAGTACAGAAGGAACCCTCTAAGTAATCGTACCATATTCTTTTTTTTTTTTTTTTGGCCATGATCATATTCAGTCATGCAGTATGTAACACATCTAGAAATAATGTGTTTTTATCTTAATAGCATTTACCGACACAGTGTTAATAAATACACTAAAACACCATTGGTAGTTTGTTTTATTTGCTTACAGTTGCTTAGTAATTGATTTGTTTGCTTTCAGCTTTTTTCTTTTACATAGTTTCAATCACAATAAATAATGTACCCTTGAGTTCATGGCCTTTCAGTGACAGCAGCACTGTTTAACTTACCTTCAGATTACTCTGGTATTAGATGAGAAGTTTGTCTTCATTTCTGGACGTATGCTGTGTTTATGGAGAACTTTATCAATAAGGTGGAAGTATAAAAATTGCTTGTTATTATGCTGATTGGTTTAATTTTTGCCTTTACAAATGAGTTTACTTACGGTTATGTTTTTAGTAGGAAATGAGTTTATGGTGGAGGCATTGCTGCATATCAAGAGATTAAGTACATAATTAACAGGCTTATTTTAAAAGTTTACATGCATGCATGATGATATTAAGTTGGATAAATTTGTATAGGTTTCCTAAAAAATACCTTAAAGGATACCTTCACACTACTACTTTTTCATTTAAAAATTACATTTTCAAATAAAAATGATCTCCATCCACACTAGAGCTTTCACATCATTTAGGAAAGTATCTATACCCACACTGATACAACTGAAAAAGCAAATGACATAAACGTTTGCTTACACTCGGCATGTGCAACACCCCTGGTCACAGGATTTACTTTAATCTGAAAACTGTAGTGACCAGTATGATGTTTGCCTATGTATACAACATTCAAGCTGTATGAATGATAATTTAGATGCATGGCAAAATAACAAGTCTGTGTCTGCTATGTTGGCATATGGTCTTCTTCCATGAATAGTAACCAGTGAGGGAATGAGTTCTAATGACCAGGATCCAATCGGGGAAGAGCAACATAATAAGCACGAACAAATCAGAGTGTGATTAAAGTCTGTATTTTTAAGTCTTGTGTTTTCACTCATTCACATTACAACGCCGAGCCAGTATTTTTAGAAGTATATGATTCTGGTGTGTATTTTTAAAAGTCTCTGTTTACACCTGTTTTTGAGGGTTAAAAACACTAGGGTTGTGCGGACAAAGCAACAAATGAGACTAATGTCTGCTTTTTTAAATAAATAAGTAGTAGTGTGAATGTCATAAAAGAGTGCAACTCTTGCAATAGAACTGTTTGACCTAGCGATTGTATATGATGTAACAACAATTTCAGTTCAGGAGATGTCATTATGGTGGCAGTATTTTCAGAGGATAAATCACAATAGAATTAGCTTGTACTTTGTATTTTTAATATATTCAGAAACCTTACCTATAAAGCATCCTGAAAGTAACTGAACTCATGCTTTAAATGGCTGTATATGACTTTATGCATCTACTCTTTTATTTATTTATTTATATATATATATATATATATATCATCCTCTTTAATAAACCCCTTGTGTGCGTCCAGTGTCCGTGTGTGTGTCTTCTGGTGAAGTGCGCAGTCTCTTCCTGTGCACACCACACACACACACACACACAGGCGCACACCACACACACACACACAGGCGCCTGCACGTCACACACACACGCACACATACGAGACAAACAGGCACGCGCGACAGACAGACAGACACACACACACACACACACACAAGTGAGAGACAGACAGACAGACCGACACAGACACAGAGGCGTGCGCTTAAGAGACACACACGCGAGAGACACACACAAAGGCGCGCGAGAGAGAGAGAGAGACACACACACAGGCACACGTGTGAATTGTTGCAATGTTACTTTTCTTGGTTGTTTATTAAATTAAAGATTTTTCAAATGTTCATTTTTTCCCCTGTGCTTAAAACTCAATAAAAAAAGAGTTTTTAGGGAGCGGGTCATAAGGCTATAGCGCAAATTCTTGCAGTGTTAGTTTTCTCTGTTGTTCAAGGTTTTCTTAGTGTTAGTCAATGTGTTTACATTTAGTTTACTATTACGCTGTGCTTTCTATGGTATAGTTAACTATATTTGTGCTTAAAAACTTAAAATATATATATTTACATACAGTTCATACGGTCTGGAACGGATTATGGTCTTGAACCGAGGTTCCACTGTATTACTGTCAGAGAAAATTACAGGCATTTTATGGAAATACAAACCAGTATTACTGAGAGAGAAAATTAAAGGCACACAATACAGTGACGCATATTACAGCCACATACAAGGTCCCTTGCCATTTAATATAGACTGTTCATACAAATGTTTATGCACTACTGTTCTATCTATCTATATGAATAAAAAATCCTAAGCCTAAAAGTGCAATGATTTTATGTGACTTTTGTCACATTTTAAATTGGTCTTATTTTAAAACCCGCATATACAGTATCATTCTTTTTAGAATTTACCAAAGTTTAATGTGATGTTGTTAGATTTTCAGATTGTTATTCCATTTTTAAATTATAAAGTAAAAAATACCAAGAACCTGCATCTCGAGAGACGAGACTTTATGCCAAGAGATGTAACCACACTAGGGGCCATAAATAAAAGTCAAAGAGTAGGACAGCTGCTGAACATGCTTTTAAATGTTCGAAGTGCTGCTCAAGGAGGAGCAGCAGCAGCAGCTCGAGCAAATAGGAGATAAAAAAAATGTATTTGTTTCCCATTGTATCACTGTTTAAGAGGGGGTTTCAGAGGAGCGACCTCGTCTCCTTGGGGTGCGTTTAGCCCCCATCTTCACAATGCAAGCGGCAGAGACGCAAAGTGGCTGGCGCTTAGCACTGGTCTTTTGTGCAAGCGAAGTGAGCAGGGGGTGAACCCCCTAATTTATATATAATTATACCTGGACACTAATGGATTTAAAATAAACACACTGTATAGTAACATGTTTTTAGATTTTTTAAGTTTTCTAGTGTCAACATTGAATACAAATATTTTATTTGAAGTAAGTAACATTGCATACAATCAAGTTGAACTTATAAAACAAATGACTTCATAGTCAAACTAGAAAAAAAAAACCATTAAGTTCAACTAAAAGTGTAAGCATGTTTAGAAAATGCTCATACCATATGCATTATGTAAATGAATGCTTCCTTTGCTAAATTACAATAAATTAGCTATTCATACTTGGCACTGTTACAAAGTGTCAAATGCAAGAAACTCTTGAAATGGATATAAGTATACAGTATAATGGATATAAGTAACACCTGTGGTATAGTGCTAATGCTAATATTGAAATAAGTAAATAAATATCCAAACACTTCTTTTTGTTCTCCCTCTTTCTTCCATAGGTATTTCAACTGGTGGCCGAGTAAATCCTCATGAAGGAGTGGTCCTCCACTCCACCAAGTTGATTCAGGAGTGGAACTCTGTTGATCTAAGAACACCCATATCTGATGCGCTCCATCTTCCTGTTTGGGTAGATAATGATGGAAACTGTGCAGCTTTAGCAGAAAAAAAATTTGGTCATGGAAAAGGAGTTGAAAACTTTGTCACAGTCATCACAGGGACAGGTACAACTGATCCCACTTCATTACATACTTGTTTGTTAATTTTCAGAATTCCAATAAAAAGTAGGTTTTTACTCAGCTCTAAATGTCTTTTTTTCAGCCTTGACTAACCTTGAGGTAGTTCCATACTCTTACACTGTATGTCATCTTTTAGAAAAGAATTGTGCAGCCATACCTATTTATGTGTGGTGCACTCAGTTTTTCCTTCTACTTTGTTGCCCCATATACTCATACCGAATCACTGGTAAGTTGTAATGTTAGGTCAGCCAGACAGAAAAAAAACATTCCTATAGCTGGATTTCTTAGCCTTACTGGCATAGCTTATGGTGTTTAAAATGCCCTACAAAATCAACAGTATTTTCTTAGCGTCAAACTTCTACTGACTTTGGATCATGTTCCCCTGCGCTGCTAGTGATGCAGCCTTTCATTAATTGTAACAGAGAAATGCACATTCTGTTTGAGCAGTACATATTGAAGTGTTGAATAATGTAAGTGAATCTCGCCATCTTATGCTATTAATTCATGTGATGACAGAAAACCTTTCAAACAGTTGGGATGAACGTATGGTCAATGATTGTAAGGTGTGAACCCATAGAACTGCAGAAATTATATGGCTGAGTCTGTCACAAATTTATTGCAGTGTATCTGGAATGTGTCTTTTCTTTTAGTTAGCAAAACCTTAGTTGATGTAATAGTTATAAATAAAAAATCATGTTATTTTTAGTCACTTAATGTAATCTCTCTATAATGAAATTAGATGCTTCTAGATTTACTCGTTTGAGTTTTACAGGAAATTGCTCAAGCAATCTAAAAGCAAAAATCTTGATTTCCTAATGGGATAAATACAATTATCTGTCTGCTTCTCTGTCTGAAGTCTTTCAGGAAGAATCAGATTTGGGACTGCTGCTCTCTTTAATGTACATAATTGATCTGGATAAGAAAATAAATAAAAGACAGTTACCGTATATACTCGCGTATAAGTCGGTTCTTGAAACCTGAAAAATCGATCATAAAATCAGACCCCAACTTATATGATTGTTCAAGAATACGACACTTAAATGTTTATTTATTTATTTTATTTTTTTTTACATCTTGCTTCGTCCAATCTCACACCAGTTTCTCAGACACATTGAATTTTGTTGCAGCAGCTCAGTTACCAATTTCTTTCACCACTTCAGCGACTTGTAATTTAAAATCAGCTTCATATTTTCTTCTGATCGAATGCTCCATCGTAGATAAGGGATGCTTTTGTGATAAAGGTGTATGAGGGTGTGAGATACAAAAAACACAAAACAGTGCAAACATCGCTTCGGAATAGTTTGGGTATTACCGTGTGGTCACATAGGCACAATACATAGAAAAAAAGGCAGTGTGCTCCATGGTTACTCTCTCTGGTGGGCGTTAACATATCATAATCTCTTGGATCAGTAGCGTGAGTTTTCTGCATTCGAACTAGACGATCGAGGTAATAAAATACTGGAAATTATACGGTAAAATCAAGACCTGACTTAATCTGCGATAGAACTTAAATGCGAGTATATATGGTAAGTTTGCACATAATACCAAACTACGTGGAGAGGCAGATAATCTAAAATCGACCATATCATTACAGATTGACCTGGACAGGCTTGGCCAGATTTGTGGAAGACAAAATTTAATGTATACAACTGTAAAGTTTTACACAAGAAAGTAAAAATGTTAGATTTGAATACACCATGGAAGGTTTGAAACTTGAAATTACATTTGGAAGGTTGCCGGTTCAAATGATATTACAACCAGAAGGGATCCTACTGTATTGGGCCCTTGAGCAAGGCCCGTAACCTTAAAATTGTCTTAGTGTTGCTGTACTATGGCTGATCCTGTGCTCTGACCTCCCCCTCGGGGATTAATAAAGTGTACCAAATACCAAAATTTTATAAAATTAACATAGGAGTTGTAGTGGACTCTTTCTTTTCCATATCCAGACAGTAGTGATTGAGAAGGCTAATAGGATATTAGTTATGTAGGGTTCAAGTCAAGGAAGGTTATATTTAAGCTGTATAACAATGTAGTGAGGTCTTTTGAGGAGAACTATGTGTAGTTTTGGTCTCTATATTACAAAAAGATGTATTCAAGCTAGAAAAAAAGTAAGATGAAGGGTGACTAGGCTGCTTCAAGGATTGTAAGGTATGGGCTAAGAGGGAAGGTTGAAGGACTTGAGCCCATTAGTTCAAGATAATAAAGATTTAGTCATGACATGATTTAATATTTTATCAAACATACAAAAATAAAAAAATGAAAAACAACTGGATGAATACAGGACATGCATGATTTAGATCTCTTAACAACTACCTTAAAGAGTGCAACTCCTGCCCGTAGGACTGTTTCACCTAGAGATTGTGTAAGGTATAAAAGAAATTTCAGTTGAGATTTTGTGTATTTACAGTGTGTGTATTTTGAGAGGTAAACCATAATAGCATTAGTCTGTTATTTATTTAGAGTGCTTAGCCGTACAAACATCTTGAGTGTAATCGACTCATACTTAAAAGGGCTGTATATTTCTTCAAATATAGTTACACCTGGAGACGACTTCTTCTTCTTCTTTCTTTTGGCTGCTAATGGATTTAAAATAAACATATAGTAAAATGGTTTTAGATTTCTAAAGAAATATCCTAATAATGTTCTATTCATGCTATTCTTTTGAGTTAACGTTTTGCATTCTATTTTCTAGGTATTGGAGGTGGAATTGTTCACAACAATGAACTGATTCATGGCAGCGGTTTCTGTGCAGCAGAGTTGGGACACATAATGGTGTCAGTTGATGGCCCAGAGTGCATGTGTGGGAGCCAAGGCTGCATTGAAGCTTATTCATCAGGAATGGCACTGCAGAGAGAGGCCAAGAAGCTACATGATGGTGATGTTTTATTTTATTATTGTGTCCCAATTCAGTCTAAATAATAAATGTGTTTGTGTTTTAATGTAATTTTAGTTGCTCATTAAATGTTATTTAATAAAATAGTTAATTGTGTTTAGGTGCATAGTACAGTACACCCCCAAAATTCGTGGGGGTTACGTTCCTAGAGCACCCGCGAATTTTGAATGTGGTTAAAAAAATGCCTATTTTCATAGTTTAAACCATAAATATGCCCCCAAAACACTTTAATTTCAAACTCAGCTTAATACATTACATAAAAATAAAGAATGTAAAGGTAAACCCGTATACTGTACAGTACTGTACTGCTATGTCTCCCGCAGTGCTAGAATGTAAAATACCGATGTTACCGCTATATGTACTGTAATTCATGCAAGCGCATTTTCATTGCCAGAAACCTTAGAAGTTGCAGGGCGTTTTGATGGCATCTTGGGGCTTTAACCCCTAAGCTGCCACATACTTGGGGGTTAATGCATCCTTGGATGCCAAGTACTTTTTTGCTGCACTTTGTAAGTAAAACGTCACAATTCACAAAGAAAAAGTGAATTTTTAATGGAACACATTTTTTTTTATGCAAAGAGCATCACAATTACTGCATCACTGATCATTTTACACACTGCTAATGAACTGTAAAAACTATTTAAAAAAAACTACTGGAACAATATATACAAAGTATATGTACTGACGTCATGGATGAAACTCAGTAAATGGCTGCACGCAAGCACACAGAGGTAAGTGCTGATGCTTGCAGGCGAGTATAGTGCAGGGGCTCAATCCCAGGGACAGTGAGACTGCAGGGTGTCACGCTTGGGTCACAGAACTGCACAGAAACACAGGAGATTGTAGAGACAGGGACTTTATTCAAACACTTCAAACAAACATGACTCTTTCAGAATTCAAAACGAGCTCAGTATGCAGTTAGTCCTCTATTAAAGAATAGACAAACGTCATAGGGGAGCACAACGAGAGCGGGACCCAAACAGGAGCAGAGGGTGTCTGGGGGAGGAGAGAGAAACAAAGCAATCAGCCAAAAAGGAAAGGTTCTGTTCAGGCTTTTAAGTAAGCGTAGCGTCGCGTGAGAAGCATATCACGCGACAGAGCAGCCACAAGTAAGCCCAGCAAGTAAGGGAGCAATGTGACAGTAGTCTATCAGCGTTTTTTAAGAAGGGTTTTTTGAGGAGCATCCGTCTCTTCTAGGGGTGCATTCATCCCCCCTGCTCACAAGGGGATGGCAGTGGTCATGAGCTGGCTGCTCAACGAATGTGCGTCACTGACTGATCAGCTCCTGCGTGCTTGCAAATGGCACTGGGAAATGACTATAGTCTGTTGTGGCGATTTAAGGGTTAAGACGAACAAAACGGAAAACATAAGAACACTCAGCTGGAGATGCATCACAGTCAATCAGCAGCAAGGAGAAATGAATAACGCTGTAGAAGTCCGGTGCCACTAAGATTTACACCGTCAAGAAGAGGGCGATTTATTTATTTTTATGGTGGAGATTCCAGGGACGCACCCAGCCTTGGCCTGACCCGCACGCACTAACAAACAGAGACGAAAACAAAGCAAACCGGTAATCAAACAGCAAATAAAGAATGTAATGAAAACAAAAGAAATAAATGAAAACAATGATACCACCCCATTCCCCTTTTGGCGATTACACATTAAATACAACAAAGCGCAAACAAAACACACACAGTAAATCATGAAAAACGTTCATGAAAAATGGCAATGGATGAAATGTAATGATGAAAATAGATAGTCCAGAGATTCGCATGTTGAATGGAAATGTAAAGATAGTCCTACCGCTAGTTCCTGAAATGGTGAAGACGGGTGGATGGGTTCAGGAGCGCTCCTTTCTTTGCAGGATGGCCATGAATCCACTTACAGTCCTCATGTACACAGGCAGACGGCAGACAATCCAGATCCCAACCACGAAATGATTAAGTACAGGTAACCCAACAGAAGGCAGACAGACATGAACTTGAAACACAAATTACAAAAACTTTTTTTTTTGCTTTTGGTCACCGGCCCCCTTTTTAAAAGCTGCGCTGACATCCTTTGACCCCAACAGCCCCAGCACCCTCAGCAGAAAACCAATCAGAGCCACTGCAGGGACTGCTAATTCTATTGGCTACTTTCACCATCCCAAGCCGCGTTTTCCTATACAGTTGCTTCCTGTTCTCTCTACAGTACAGTATTGGCACGAAAAAAGCCATAAAAACTGCAGAGGATATTTGCGGTTTCCGCTAACAATTATTAGATTAAGTTCTAAGGAAAAATCTGCGAATGACTGAGGCCGCAAACTCTGAACCTCGACTTCGTGGGGGTCTACTGTACATTCATACATTCAAACAAGCACATGTACTTTAGCATTTGATAGAGAGATTGTCCTAACTGCACAGCGCTAATGCATCTCCTATTGGTTTTCAAGTAAAAAGAGATTTTAAAAGTAGTTGTATTGAACAGGATCTATTTCTGTGTAGTTTATTTTCAGTAATGTTTCATTGCAAACCTATTGTCTTAATTTCATCAGTAATACATTTTATTACTTAATTACTAGGGGGCTTTGCACCCTGCTCACTTCACTCACCAAGAAATGTGTCTTGACAATAGCATTCACACAAATGAGAATTGATTTCTGTTGCGGGATTTCACTTTCACCAAACAACAAGTCTTTTAGTTCTCGCAGATATGCCTCTTCATTGGGAAGAAACACTATTTTTTTTTTTCCCTGATGGCAACACGAATTAGATGATCTACAAGTCTCCAACTTAAAGTTTAAATCAGAACAATATATTCAATCTCTTTTCACTGTTCTGTTATTTCACTGAGTAATAATTTCTGTTTGTTTGGCCAAATGCGATCTTTGCTATTCTTTTTTTGAGACTTTCATATTTTCGTACTTCCATTGTCTCTAACCTGCTCTGCATGTGTATCGCGCCAACGTTTTTGAATTCTTTACAATGTTATACTTTGTCATCTACTCTTTGTTTTATTTCTGTCCCTGGGCATAGTTAAATCTCTTGGCACAAGTGCTCATCTCACGGGATATGAAAGTGTCTCTGTGAAAAAAAATCACGTTTCCTCTCCTTCCAACCTTGCAAGATTTTTTTTTATAATGGAGAGACATTTTATTAGTTAATTACAGCAAACTTTGATCTATAAGATGCTGTTTGAATTGCTTGTGAATCACTGTTTTACTTTTTTAAATGTACTTATTCATTCAAAACCTGTCCTTTTTACAAAGGTAAAGGGTTTTTATCCAAACATATATATATATATATATATATATATATATATATATATATATATATATATATATATATATATATATATATATATATATGTATATGTATTGTCAAGAGAGATGATGCTTGTTTTAAGAGAAGAATTGGGGAAATGAAAAATAACTCGTGCATAAAAGTACATGAAAAGCCAGGGCCTCTTAACTCTTTTACCAAGGTATGCATAACCTTATAGTAAAATAAAAGAGCAGCGAGTTACCTAATGAAAGAACCTCAAGAATTAAAAGTATAATATTAGAGATGGACATTCTAAATGATTTTTATTCTACTGTACTATTCTAAAATGGCACACAAAGCATATCTGAACTCTCTTTCACTGTTCAGCTACCATTTTCTAGTATTCACTCATGATGGTCATATAATTTGGGAAACCAAATACCAGAACAGGGTAATTGAAAGATAACATTTGCAATTATTTTGATCAGCAGTACTTTATTTTGCCTGCCATTTAATATCCAGCTATGTACAGTTTGTGAATTTCTGAATTTAATCTTTAAAAATACTAGTGTTTTATGGACGAGCTTTATTGTGTTCCAAATAACTTATTCTAAGAAAAGAAGTACATTTCTTAATGTGCAAATTCAGGTATAACAGTCAAATGATCAGAGCAGTTTTCTCTTTTTCATCACCGAGCTTCTGGAGATTTGGAAATCGTGTTGTGAAGGTTTAAATGTGAACACTTTCCAATTTTCCCACAGAGGATCAACTTCTGGTTGAAGGCATGTCAGTAAAGAACGATGAGCCTGTCACTGCTATTCATCTCATTCAAGCTGCTCAAATGGGTAACTCGAAAGCAGACAGCATTTTAAGAACAGGTAGGTCTGTCAAGAACATTGATCCTTTTTGAGTGAGTATTTTAGTGTTTTTTTTAATATGTTGTATGCAATTTGTGATAAAATCAGTACTTTTTTACACAACAAAAAGAAAACTTTGTAAACCAATTCTATCAAGAGCTATGCTTTTTGAGATAATTGATATAATTTGAATTAAATAATAAATTGAAATACCCTTACAAAATAAATATGAAGTGTAAAAAAATTGTGTATAAAAAGTAATGCATATGTGCATTACTTGGACAAGGAGCTGTGGTATACCTTCTGTTCAAACTGAGATCAAAACTAAGACATCAAATTAACTGCAACAGTTGTGCCTCTGATAAATAAACTGGTTGAAAAGAGCGACAACAGTTACCGAGATATTTAAAGAGAAAACTTTAATGTCCCAGAGGTAACACAACTCTGCAGCATTTTCCCCACATTAACAGCACAAGACTAACTTAATGCTGCATTTTATGTCAGTACCAGAAAGAAAACTATAATTAAGGATGTCCCAATTCAATCCAGTTCTTACTTGAGGATCTTCAGTTTTATATATTTTTTTAAAACAATACTAATTACATCTTTCTTCTACACAGAGCTGAAGATTCATTTATTCCATTCATTATCTGTCCTTGTTCTTGTTCTGCATAAATTAGTACTCGTTGTTTTTAGTTATTGCTTGAGCTCCTTTATAAAGCCTTGGTGTACTTATCATTTCTGTAATGGGACAGACTGATTCATTGTTAATTTTAAGTTTATAGGTGAGGCCACTCTAATCTGAGGCAATCCATCCATCCATTATCCAACCCGCTATATCCTAACTACAGGGTCATGGGGGTCTGCTGGAGCCAATCCCAGCCACCACAGGGCGCAAGGCAGGAAACAAACCCTGGGCAGGGCACACACACTAGGGACAATTTAGGATCGCCAATGAACCTAACCTGCATGTCTTTGGGCTGTGGGAGGAAACCAGAGCACCCGGATGATACCCACGCAGACACGGGGAGAACATACAAACCGGGGTCTCCTAACTACGAGGCAGCAGCGCTACCCACTATGCCACCGTGCCGTCCCGAGGCAATAATAATCCTAAAAATAAATTAAAAATTTGACCACTCTGTTGGTAAAAATAGTATAATCCTGTTTGAAAAATCTTTTCAAGATCCTCTAATTTCTTTAATAAAAGTCAAACAATGGAATCAGGAGCAATATCAATCAATTAGGGTGTATTTATTAATTGGTTTAAATTGATCTGATAAGAAAGTGTGCCAGCATTGCCTGTGACAGAAAAGGATGGTTTGTTTTTTGTGTGCAGTACTGCAGTCTGGTCTCCAGCTTCTTTCAACCATGTAATAGTAAACGTGTTTTCACCAAATGGTTAGATAGATAGATAGATAGATAGATAGATAGATAGATAGATAGATAGATACTTTATTAATCCCAAGGTAAACTAATGTTTTCTGTTTTTTGTAAAACCAAATGCATGTTCTTCCTTTCTACCAGGCATAAATCTGTTCACATTTCAAATTAGACTGCTTCATACTGTAATAGATCCTTCACTCACAAAATATTTCATCAACCTAACCTTGGCTGTGTCATTGAATAAACATGAGAGTGTGATGCCCGGGTTGCCCTCAGTTGGCATATTCCTCTTTGAACCCATGACATAGATAGTCATAGAGTGAGATGGACTAGGATGAATAAGGACACAAAACAATAAGATGTGGTGCAAAACTTTCTTCGTGTTTTTATTAACAGAATGTCACAAACAGTACATAAAGTGCAATGTAAGGTTTCAATAAATAAATAAATAAGAGTCCAATAAAAGCCCAGAGCATTCGTGAAGAAGGTAAAATCGAATAAACAATGATTATAATTAATCCATTAAAGTCAAGGGTAAAATGCTCTTCCCGGTGCTCCGTCTCTTTTTTCAATGACCTCTTCCTCTCCTCTCACTCCACTCAGTCATCTCCCACGTATAATCAGCAGGAGCGAGAATCTAGCGACAGCTGCACCTCAATGATTCATGTCCTGGCCACCTTTCTGTTAGGACACACTGAGCTTGACTCGCTCATCCCTTCATGATCCTCATTGGTGTTGGCAGGGCCCCTAGGAATCTCAATTGCTCCTACTTGTCTACAGGGGCAGTCCAGTCTGCCATAGAAGTACGTCTCACATGCTCCTCCATGGGGCTTCCCCGACCATTTCGCTGCCCTCAAACTGCATTGGCTTCCAACTTCATTCTCTTTCTTTCCTGCTTAGTCTCTTATATCCTCCATGGGTGCAGGCAACTTTATTACAACCTGCGTAGTGCATCATGTCCAATTAGCCCAGTCTCCCCACTAAACTCCCAGGGCCTCATGACTGCTTCTACCCATGGAGCCTGTGCAGCACTGTTATTATTTAGAAACTAGCATTCTGCCATGGACCACTAAAACAGTTTACTCCAGAGACAGATGATCAACAGACGGGTACAGTTTTTATCAGAAAAAACAAAACCTGTGGAGAACACCAAGTGTACACAGATCATTAAATAATAGCAGCAAAAGACAAGAGCCAGAGGTGTAAACATGATAAGAAGTCTGTACTAACCTTCAATACAAATAAATGTAATGAAAGTAAAAAAAAAAAACAAACAGTCTTGTCTGGAAAATAAGTACCGACTGTCAGGGGTCTTCAATTACAGTCCTGGAGGGCTGCAGTGGCTGCAGGTTTTTGTTCTAACCTGGTTGCTTAACACTAGAATTACCAGAGCCTACGAAAAAACTCGTAATTCCGTCCCACCTTAAACTGCTTCTTAAATCCCTTCACACCTCTCCGCCAGCGCCCTTTGTCTTCTAAATGTGCTGATAAAGAGCAGCCAGCTATTCCATCCCCCCACCAATTTAGAACGTGCACGAACTTCTCTCAGCTCATGCCTTGATTGAGTATCTGGGAGTGAAGTGGAGTTTTAGAGTGGAAATAATAGATCGTTGTTTGGAACACACGCATTTCATGTGTGTTCCGTTTCTACAGTAATCTGTGTCAACACATTGTTAAAACAGAAACTTTTTTATATTCTAGTAGTAGATGACAAAATGTAGGCATAAACTATATAATGTATGAAGCCTGAAGTCCAAATAGCAAAGAAACATTTTCACAAGAATAACACAATTGCACTTTTATTCAAACATATAACTGCAGAAAGAAAAAGCCGCCTTAACATGCGACATTGACACCAGTTTACTATAACTGACTCTGTGGTTCAATAGATACAGCCCCGCTTGGAATCAAGGGTCACGGGTTCGATCCTGCGCCCTCCCTTTTGAGAAGTAAACTGTTCTTAGTCTTACTGTTTTAGAATAAAACATACATTTGATTTCAGTCTTTAACAGCCGGTGCAATTTATGATCTTTGTAAAGGTTAGCTTTTTTTTTATTCACTTTTCACTCTCTCAGTCGCGTTCAGAATCAATCCATACAACCCCATCTGACACGGCTGTTTTCACTAAAGACGCGCTATAGCTCTGCAGTGTACCACGATGCATACTAACGCCCCCGGTTCTGACACACAAACGCTGGCGAAGCTGCCTTCTTCGTATCTCACCGTCACTTGCTTTTCAGTTTTATTGAGTGTTCCTGCCAGTCCCGCATGTTGCTGTATGCTTTTCTTTTGCACCCAGGACATGCAGAAGAAAGAATGGTAAAGACCAACCGGCGCTATATGCAATCATCAGACACTCCCCATCTGCCCGTGTCGTTCAAACACAGGAACATATATTGGTGTAAAAGTATAACAAAAGTGCACTTTTATTCAAGTGCACTTTTTCCATCGCCTTTTCCTGTAAGAAGCAGTGTACACACTTCTCTCTATGCTGTGGTTTCTATTACACACCTGAAAGAAAGAGACAATACATATGAACATATCCAGCATACAGCAACATGCGGGGACTGGCAGGAACACTCAATAAAACTGAATAAAAAGAAAATCAAGTGACGGTGAGATACGAAGAAGGCAGCTTCGCCAGCGCCTGTGTGTCAGAACCGGTGGGGCGTTAGTATGCATCGTGGTACAGCACAGAGCTATAGCGCGTCTGTATTCTGTTTCTTTTGTACTCCAGAGGAGAGAATAGTAAAGAGCAGTAAGTTCGGCGCTATATGCAATCATCAGACACTCCCATCTGCCCGTTGTTTTGTTATACTTTTCAATACTTTTATACTGCTCAAACGGGCATGCTCAAAAAATACACGTGTAATGCCACGAAAAGTGCACGCAGACACTTCATTTCGCAAACAAAACAAGTGCACTTTTATTCAAAACTACCTGTATAACCGAAGAAAAAAGAAAGCAAGATACAGTAGGCGATTGATACGACATCTTGCATGGTGCAATGCTAAGAAGTGAAGATTTTCATTCCGTGCTATATAAAATCATCACATTCAAATATTAACAGTTCCCACACACCCAAGGACCGTCCTTCCTACATTTACGACACGTGTACTTGTTGCCGTGTACACACCTCTCTGTGCTATGGTTTCTATTACACTGAATGAGCACCTGACACTGTACTTTCTTCCCTGGGGGAAGGTCCCGCATCAGAGAATTTCCAGTTCCTGCATAAATTCACACCCGATCTTGCGCTGTTCGTTTTCAAATAATATTGCATTAGTGCGATTATATTTTCACATATATTGTCTTTCTTTCAGGTGTGTAATAGAAACCACAGCATAGAGAGAAGTGTGTACACTGCTTCTTACAGGAAAAGGCGATGGAAAAAGTGCACTTGAATAAAAGTGCACTTTTGTTATACTTTTACACCAATATATGTTCCTGTGTTTGAGCGACACGGGCAGATGGGGAGTGTCTGATGATTGCATATAGCGCCGAAGTTGGTCTTTACCATTCTTTCTTCTGCATGTCCTGGGTGCAAAAGAAAAGCATACAGCAACATGCGGGGACTGGCAGGAACACTCAATAAAACTGAATAAAAAGAAAAGCAAGTGACGGTGAGATACGAAGAAGGCAGCTTCGCCAGCGTTTGTGTGTCAGAACCGGGGCGTTAGTATGCATCGTGGTACACTGCAGAGCTATAGCGCGTCTTTAGTGAAAACAGCCGTGTCAGATGGGGTTGTATGGATTGATTCTGAACGCGACTGAGAGAATGAAAAGTGAATAAAAAAAAAAGCTAACCTTTACAAAGATCATAAATTGCACGGCTGTTACAGACTGAAATCAAATGTATGTTTTATTCTAAAACAGTAAGACTAAGAACAGTTTACTTCTCAAAAGGGAGGGCGCAGGATCGAACCCGTGACCCTTGATTCCCAAGCGGGGCTGTATCTATTGAACCACGGAGTCAGTTATAGTAAACTGGTGTCAATGTCGCATGTTAAGGCGGCTTTTTCTTTCTGCAGTTATATGTTTGAATAAAAGTGCAATTGTGTTATTCTTGTGAAAATGTTTCTTTGCTATTTGGACTTCAGGCTTCATACATTATATAGTTTATGCCTACATTTTGTCATCTACTACTAGAATATAAAAAACGTTTCTGTTTTAACAATGTGTTGACACAGATTACTGTAGAAACGGAACAGACATGAAATGCGTGTGTTCCAAACAACGATCTATTATTTCCACTCTAAAACTCCACTTCACTCCCAGATACTCAATCAAGGCATGAGCTGAGAGAAGTTCGTGCACGTTCTAAATTGGTGGGGGGATGGAATAGCCGGCTGCTCCGAGCTTCTCTTTATCAGCACATTTAGAGAACAAAGGACGCTGGCGGAGAGGTGTGAAGGGATTTAAGAAGCAGTTTAAGGTGGGACGGAATTACGAGTTTTTTCGTAGGCTCTGGTAATTCTAGTGTTAATTAGAAAGCAATTCTTGCCAATAATTTAATTTCATGGCTTGTTAGTGTTTTAACTCTGCTATGTCAGGTAATTCTTATATCCTGGATTTTCTTTCCCTTTCTAAGGATATCATCCAAATGATTGGAAGGCCAAAATGAATGAGTAATTCTCAGTCCTTCACTTTTTCCTCTTCAATTTCCTTCCAAGTACAGTGGGATGCAAAAGTTTGGGCAACCTTGTCAATAGTCATTATTTTCCTGTATAAATCGTTGGTTGTTACGATAAAAAATGTCAGTTAAATATATCATACAGGAGACACACACAGTGATATTTGAGAAGTGAAATGAAGTTTATTGGATTTACAGAAAGTGTGCAATAATTGTTCAAACAAAATCAGGCAGGTGCATAAATTTGAGCACCGTTGTCATTTTATTGAATTCAAAACTTTTAGAACTAATTATTGGAACTCAAATTGGCTTGGTAAGCTCAGTGACCCCTGACCTACATACACAGGTGAATTCTATAATGAGAAAGAGTATTTAAGGGGGTCAATTGTAAGTTTCCCTCCTCCTTTAATTTTCTCTGACCTATGGCGCATGCAGGAAGGAGACACGCCCACCAACTCCTGGCACCTCCGAGCCACGTTGACTGTTCATAGAGGCATGTTTCTCGCGGAGGTGAATCGGCATATGCAGCGTGGAAAACGGTTTGCGAGGGGTATCTCATGGGATTCTTATAACAATCCTTTACAACTGAGGTTAAAACACAGTGAAGTAAGCAGTCTTTAAAAACCGAGTTTTCGGTTACGATGCACGACCGCGTGCACTATAGCAAACTGTTTTACACGCTACATACAGCAATTCGCATCCGCGACAAACGTGCGTCTTCTTAGATGCTCCTGCAGGAACACGGAAAGTTTACGTGAGTCACAGGTGCATGTGGACTGTGCAAAGACGACAACGACTCAAGTGACGAGCTGGAGGTGGGCACATGAGCGATGGCGGTCTGCCAGTTTTCAGTCACGGACGATTGTGTGTTGGTTCGTTCTGTGCATTGTTACAATGTTGCTTTTCTTGCTGATTTATTACATTACCGATTTTTTCAAATGTTAATTTTCTCCATGTGCTTAAAAATCATTAAAAAATCGGACTGATTATGCGCCGTATGGTACGCCGCGGCTTGGCTAGTTTAATTTAACCCAATAGTGAATGATTACACACAGATGTAAATGGTAACAAGCTAAAAGGAGAAATGCTGGTGTCTTTTGTCATTTGCATCTTATTGCTAAAAACCAAGAATACGGCTGTTTAAGACTAAAATAAGCAATAAGGGTTCAAAGTCTTAATGAGTGAGACAACTAAAGTGAAGCAGAAGTGTTACTTGAGCAATAACTGCTTCTTATTAAGCAATTGGGTTGGAGAAAAAACCTGCTGCCCTCCAGGACCGTGATTGAGGACCCCTGTTGTAGATGGACAGAAATTAGAAACTATTACGACTTCTGAAAATGAAAACTATACTATAATGCAATGCTTCTAATTCTTCACTCTTGATACAGCTGTCAGGTTTTCTAGTAACTTTTACTCAGAACTACAAACTTTATATGACACATAACATAATACACTACTCCACAGCCAACACTGTTTCTTTTGAGAAGGAAGACCACATTTTCTTCAGTATACTTTGTGTTTCTATTTCTTCAATAGTATACACTTATGACACAGGCACAGGTTTTCATTTAAGAATTGTATTTGATATTTCACATGTATTGAGTCTTGTACTCTAGCTTGACAGGCTTCCATCACTCACACAGATAGTGATGACATTTTAGGCTTTACGTTTGACCACAATGTGCTAAAATGTACTACTTCCAATTCAGAACGGTGTGGCCTGTTTTAAAACGTGACCAAATAAAGCACTAAGCTGCCATTATGCTCACAACACGGGATTCCTCAAGAATGTCACTTAAAGCATGCTATTTCCTCTTGACAAGCTGTTGTATAGCTTTTAACCACTAGATGGTGCCACATTCCAAGAGAATTAGTCACAGTAAGCGCATCAGCTGACAGCTTCTCTTAAATGTATTTCATTTGTGACACACAGTTTCCCCAGAAAAAATGGTCCTTTATTTATTTGTGATATGTTGTATCACATATTAAAGATAAGTGGTTTGTGAAAGTATTCCTGTGACAAATACAGTGATGATGGATTTCCTTGTGACTTTCAAAGTTTAAAGATGATACCCTTATGTTCATAGCTCATAACCAACTTCATTCATTCTTTTTGAAATTCACTATTCTGGAGTTTGCTTTTGTATTTTTTTTTTTAACCTTGATGCATACATTTGTGTGAACCCTTTAGAATTTTTTAATTTCTGCATAAATATGACCTAAAACATCATCAGATTTTCACTCAAGTCCTAAAAGTAGATAAAGAGAAACCAGTTAAACAAATGAGACAAAAATATTATACTTGGTCATTTATTTATTGAGGAAAATGATCGAATATTACATATTTGTGAGCGGCAATAGTATGTGAACCTCTAGGATTAGCAGTTAGTTTGAAGGTGAAATTCGAGTCGGGTGTTTTCAATCAATGGGGTGACAATCAGGTGTGAGTGGGCACCCTGTGTTATTTAAAGAACAGGATCTATCAAAGTCTGCTCTTCACAACACGTGTTTGTTGAAGTGTATCATGGCACGAACAAAGGAGATTTCTGAGGACCTCACAAAAAGAGTTGTTAAAGCTCATCAGGCTGGAAAACGTTACAAAACCATCTCTGAAGAGTTTGGACTCCACCAATCCACAGTCAGACAGATTGTGTACAAATGGAGAAAATTCAAGACCAGGAGTGGTCGACCAACAAAGATCACTCCAAGAGCAAGACGTGTAATAGTCGGCGAGGTCACAAAGAACCCCAGGGTAACTTCTAAGCAACTGAAGGCCTCTCTCACATTGGCTAATGTTCATGTTCATAAGTCCACCATCAGGAGAACACTGAACAACAATGGTGTGCATGGTAGGGCTGCAAGGAGAAAGCCACTGCTCTCCAAAAAAACATTGCTGCTCGTCTGCAGTTTGCTAAAGATCACGTGGACAAACCAGAAGGCTGTTGGAGGAATGTTTTGTGGACGGATGAGACCAAAATAGAACTTTTTGGTTTAAATGAAAAGCATTATGTTTCGAGAAAGGAAAACACTGCATTCCAGCATAAGAACCTTATCCCATCTGTGAAACATGGTGGTGGTAGTATCATGGTTTGGGCCTGTTTTGCTGCATCTGTGCCAGGACAGCTTGCCTTCATTGATGGAACAATGAATTCTGAATTATATCAGAGAATTCTAAAGGAAAATGTCAGGACATCTGTCTATGAACTGAATCTCAAGAGAAGGTGGGTCATGCAGCAAGACAACGACCCTAAGCACACAAGTCGTTCTACCAAAGAATGGTTAAAGAAGAATAAAGTTAATGTTTTGGAATGGCCAAGTCAAAGTCCTGACCTTAATGCAATCGAAATATTGTGTAAGGACCAGAAGTGAGCAGTTAATGTGAGGAAACCCATCAAGATCCCAGAGTTGAAGCTGTTCTGTACGGAGGAATGGGCTAAAATTCCTCCAAGCCGGTGTGCAGGAGTGATCAAAAGTTACCGGAAACGTTTAGTTGCAGTTATTGGGGGGTCACACCAGATACTGAAAGCAAAGGTTCACGTACTTTTGCCACTCACAAATATGTAATATTCGATCATTTTCCTTAATAAATAAATGACCAAGTATAAAAATTTTGTCTCATTTGTTTAACTGGTTTCTCTTTATCTACTTTTAGGACTTGAGTGAAAATCTGCTGATGTTTTCGGTCATATTTATGCAGAAATATAGAAAATTCTAAAGGGTTCAAACTGTATTTCTACAATGCAGATACAGCAGAGCTCCTCAAAACTCAGTGTTGCCACAGCTAGAGAAGTGTCAGAAAAGAAATGCTTTAGTTTCTACCTTTTGTAACTGAAAGAATGAGTTTAATTGAAATTCTCAGCTTAAGTGATGTATTTCAATATAAAGCAAACACATCAGCAGTAAAGCTTTCAGTTTAGTCCAAAACTTAAAAGATTTTTTTGCAGCACAGGACACCGATTGAGTGTGGCAGGCAGGAGCCTGGCGGTCAGTGAATCACATGGGACAAAGCGAAGTCTTGGAGTTTTAAGGTTACAGAAAAATGTAACGCAAGTGACCCTGTGTCTGTGTTGGCTGAAGTAGCTGAAATGGTCGAGTGTTGAATAAATGAAAATGTGCTTTCAAATTGTTATTTTAAAGTTGATTTAATAACATGAAGAAAATCAGAAACATGGCAGTTATTTTCTATTATCTTTAATAATGATCACAATATTAGGACTAGTTAATTGTGCTTTAATTCTTCACCATCTGACCATTTGTTTTGCTGTTTTCTCTTTTAGCTGGAGTGGCTCTTGGTGTAGGAATCGTGAACATTCTTCATATGGTGAACCCCTCTTTGGTGATCCTCTCTGGAGTGCTAGCCTCTCATTATGAAGAAAGTGTCAAGCATGTGATCAGCCAGCGGGCCCTGAGCTCCGCACAAGAAGTCACTGTGGCTTCCTCCTTTTTGAAGGAGCCGGCTCTCCTGGGAGCTGCCAGCATGGTGTTGGACTACGCAACGCGGAGGATACACTGAAGGAGGCAACTGACCCTTGGCTGTCAAACCTGAAACTTTTTTTTGTTTTAATTTGAGGTACTAAGGCAGGTACTTAGTAGTTTGTGTTTGTTAAGTCGGTGGGTGGGCTCTTATGAATGTCAACGTTGTTTTCTTAAGACGTTATTTTTTAAAAAGAAAATGGAGAACGCTGTAATGTGCACTGCCCCTAATGTTTGAGACAAAGGCACATCTTATTTTGTTGATTTGTCCCTGGGCTCCACAGTTTTAAGTTTGTAAATTGACAGTTCACCCGTGTTAAGAGAATACATTCTAAGATTTTATTAAAGGGTATTTTTGATACATTTTGGTTTTACCATGTAGATATGACGGCACTTTTTATGTGTTGCCCACCCCCTCATCCCCATTTCATGTCTGGAACACAGTAATGGTGTTTATATAGCAGCACTCGTGTTTAATATTTCGTTGCTTGTGCCTTGCATGCAATGACTGCTTGAAATGTGTGATTCATAAACACCCCCAGGGGCCGAGTATCCTCTCCAGTGATGCTCTGCCAGGCCTCTATTTCAGCTTACTGTGGGGGGCTCGTCCCTTTACATTTTCATTTCAGAATAAATGGAAAGCATGCTCAGTTGGATTTAGACCGAGTGACTGCCTTGGTCATTCATGCATTTTTCCAGGTTTTAACTTTGTTGCCTTAGCAGTATGGTTGGGATCGTTGTCCCGTTGTTGAATGAACTTGGTGGCATTTGCTTGGACTTGAGCAGATGACTTCATTCTGATATGCCATCAGGAGCTCCAAATATATGAAGGTAAGTGTGTACCTGAGGCTGCCATATATACCCGAACACAACATTCCCACCACCATGTTTTAACAGATGAGGTGGTCTTTGGATCTTGGGCAGTTCCTTTTCACGTCCACACTTTCTTCTTTCCATCACTCTAATGACACACGTTCATCTTGGCGTGATCTGTCCACAAGATCTTTTTTTAAGAATTCAGTAGACTTTTTCAAGTAATTCTTCGGCAGCTGTAATTTGGTCATCCTGTTTCTGTAGCTAACTAGGGGCTTTCATCTTTCAGTGTACTGCTTGTGTTTCTGTTTATGAAATCTTCTGTGGATGGTAATCATTGGCGTGTCCACCCCGGCCTCCTGAAAACTGTTTCTGATCTGTCAGACAAACGTTTGGAGATTTTTCTTCATTATGGGTGAGAATTCTTCTGTCATCAGCAGTGGAGGACTTCCTTGGCCCACCAGTGCATTTGCAATTACGAAGCTCACCACTTCACCCTTTCTTTATAATGATGTTTCACACAGTTGACTTCGATCATCCTAAGGTTGGCTGATGTATCTCCGTGTTTTATGCTTGTTTTTCGGCCTCATAATGGCTTCTTTGACCTTCATTGACGCAAGTCTGTCCTTCATGATGAAAAATGACAACAGACGACCCCAAAGGTGATGAAAAACTAGATGGTGGAAGCTCTCTCATACTTGCACCGATGACAGGTGTGTTCAATCTCCCAGACATTATGGCATCCTGAAATGAGGTGGTCCTGTATAGAAAGTGCTGATATTTCTACATGATGAAACCAAAATGTATAAAAGTAACCTGAGACTGTGAAATTCAATCAGTAATGAATTGTTTGATTATAAAATTGAAACTGTGTAGCACAAGGATAAATAAAGGAGAAATGTGTCTTTATCCCAAACATTATGGCGGACACTGTAGAAGAAGATAACATTGACAGAGAGGAAGCCCTTCAGTCCATCAGGTTTGTTTGTTTAGCTAATAGCTGAGATGATCCCAATATCTCATCCAGGTCCACCTTAAAGGTTGTCAGAGTTTCTTCTTCAACTACGTGGCTGGGTAGTTTCTTCCAGACTCTTGCAACTCTTTGTTTAAAGAAGTCCTTTCTGCCATCCTAACAAGAAACCCCATAGCCCTATGCTCTTCTGTGACAACAAGCTAGATGCTGAATGTGTAGAGACACATTTTGAGGTGATGAGGGAGATAACTCAGGTAGTTAGTCAGTAAACGTCACAGCGGGTCTCCACACAGAAACAGAAGAGCGGGTTCCCCGGGTTTCCTCTGTAAAACAGAAGGGGATATGTGGGCTTCGATTTCATGGGATTCGATCAGCTACACCAATTGCTGTTGCAGGGATGTCGGGTAGACTTCATCACACAAAGAAGACCACTTGTGGCCAAATTAGCCGGACTTCTTAGAATCTTTTATTATGCAACATTCGTTTTTATGAAATGCGTAGAAGAAAGTATTAAATAGGGTCACGGGTTCACTCCATCACAAATTGTTTTTTCTGTGTTGCTGATGCATTTGGTTAAGGCTGGTTAATAAAAGAAGGAATCGTGCTAATGTTTTCCTTTTATGGGACCTAAACACTTTTAATTCTTTTTTTATATTGTAGATGTTTTTTAATTAATTTTTTTTTTTTTTTGACCTTACCATGTCTATTTATTGCTTGTAATTGGAAAAAGTGTAAATAAATGATGGAGTACAAGTCTGTCCATTCAAAGTAAAATTGAAAATGTCATGTAGGTGTTAATGTGTTTAAGGAAATCTTTGGTTCTTTTATAGGGTTAGGCGTCATTAGCCGCTTTATAACAGTCTGGCTTAGCCAAAGAGAAGAGTCTTTTTCCAGGGTTTGGCTTTGTTTTGGTCTTAATGTCTCACAACTTCCACCCAAATCTGCAAATGAAGAATGAAGTTCATAAATGTAAAATCAAGCAGATAATGGCAGCACCTCAATTTTTTGGTCTTCATTGTCCAATATTTTCCAGTCATATGCTCACTTTTTTTTCTAAAATACTGTTAAACAAACCACTTTGCGATATGCTTTTGTGAACCGAAGAGGAATACTTTCAGACACAGAGATGAGAATTTGAATGGAAGGCTATCGTCTCACCTCATTCACGTGTTTAGGACGCTGTGAGCATACAACTGGGTCACTTGACGTGAGGCATTTAATGCAAATTGTTTTCATTAACGTTTGATATTATTTGCTGTTACCCTGAATTGCTCGCCGTAGGCACCCAGTTGGTTTGGTGAAGTTTTGTGACCTGTGTTCTCCAGGAAAACATAAGATTTCAAATTTTTATTGGCCCTCAATACAACCCACATGAGGTAAGTAACATACTGTGTAAAAAAATCCTTTTTAGTGTTTCTTTTTAGATCCAACCGACTGAACTGAATCTGGGACATAAGAGCTTGTATAATGCAACAGCATTCTTCATCATGCCATTATTAGATAACTAGCTGTGTAAGCCCGTGCTGTAAAAAGCCCAGGCTCCTAGAAACTATCGAAGTTGTTGGGGGAAAAAAAATTGAAATGCAGAGTTGGCCGTTTCGTTTTGCAGACGTGCTTGTCCCCCTCTTCTCTCTGCGGCTAAGCAAGTTTCTCTCTCGTTTGTCTTTCGTCGGCGGTTTCACTTTGGCGACAGAGTCGCTTTCTTTCAGCTTCATGCTGTAGCCTTGCACTTCATTCTTCTTCCGACTCTTTAACTTGGGGCCGCCTTGCCGGCTCTTTGAGCTTTATGCCGTAGCCTTGCACTTCCGGGCCAGACAGACAGACACACACTTCCACGTGTAGACGTTTATATATAGGATACCTTTCAACATCAGTATTTTTATTGTTGCATTTCAACCTCCTTGGCGTTAACCCTGAGTGTGACTTGGGCTCGGAATTCTGTGCAAGTACGGTTAACTACCAGTTGCACTCGGGGAGACATGTAATCATCCACGTTACATTTTTAAGCCCAATGAACCCCCGGGACAGTATTATGTCGCCTTGTACTGGATGAAATAACGTTAAGCCAATAATATCCAACTTCAGAGCCATACATTAAATGCCTTGAGCATGGGAAAGGTACTACATAAGTAAAATGTATTATTATTATTGGTATTGCATCATCACAGTTCTTGACCGCAGCTTTTTGGCGGAAGTGAGATTAGGGTAACATAAGGTTAGGGGGTTTATGTGATTCATGTAGAACAGACATGAGGTAATAATGTCACTTCCAATGTGAAACTGCTGCTTATTATATTCAGCTGACTTTCGCCAAGAGTATGGAGTAAAGAGTCTGAATACTTGTGTCAATGTGAGATTTCAGTTTTTTTTTATCTTGTTTTCGCTTTGTCAAACTGAGTGCTATTCTTTTTAGGCAGTTGTTGGCCTATAAAGACATACAGTGGTGTGAAAAACTATTTGCCCCCTTCCTGATTTCTTATTCTTTTGCATGTTTGTCACACAAAATGTTTCTGATCATCAAACACATTTAACCATTAGTCAAATATAACAACAAGTAAACACAAAATGCAGTTTTTAAATGATGGTTTTTATTATTTAGGGAGAAAAAAACATCCAAACCTACATGGCCCTGTGTGAAAAAGTAATTGCCCCCTGAACCTAATAACTGGTTGGGCCACCCTTAGCAGCAATAACTGCAATCAAGCGTTTGCGATAAGTTGCAACGAGTCTTTTACAGCGCTCTGGAGGAATTTTGGCCCACTCATCTTTGCAGATTTGTTGTAATTCAGCTTTATTTGAGGGTTTTCTAGCATGAACCGCCTTTTTAAGGTCATGCCATAGCATCTCAATTGGATTCAGGTCAGGACTTTGACTAGGCCACTCCAAAGTCTTCATTTTGTTTTTCTTCAGCCATTCAGAGGTGGATTTGCTGGTGTGTTTTGGGTCATTGTCCTGTTGCAGCACCCAAGATCGCTTCAGCTTGAGTTGACGAACAGATGGCCGGACATTCTCCTTCAGGATTTTTTGGTAGACAGTAGAATTCATGGTTCCATCTATCACAGCAAGCCTTCCAGGTCCTGAAGCAGCAAAACAACCCCAGACCATCACACTACCACCACCATATTTTACTGTTGGTATGATGTTCTTTTCTGAAATGCTGTGTTCCTTTTACGCCAGATGTAACGGGACATTTGCCTTCCAAAAAGTTCAACTTTTGTCTCATCAGTCCACAAGGTATTTTCCCAAAAGTCTTGGCAATCATTGAGATGTTTCTTAGCAAAATTGAGACGAGCCCTAATGTTTTTGCTTAACAGTGGTTTGCGTCTTGGAAATCTGCCATGCAGGCCGTTTTTGCCCAGTCTCTTTCTTATGGCGGAGTCGTGAACACTGACCTTAATTGAGGCAAGTGAGGCCTGCAGTTCTTTAGATGTTGTCCTGGGGTCTTTTGTGACCTCTCGGATGAGTCGTCTCTGCACTCTTGGGGTAATTTTGGTCAGCCGGCCACTCCTGGGAAGGTTCACCACTGTTCCATGTTTTTGCCATTTGTGGATAATGGCTCTCACTGTGGTTCGCTGGAGTCCCAAAGTTTTAGAAATGGCTTTATATCATTTACCAGACAGATAGATCTCAATTACTTCTGTTCTCATTTGTTCCTGAATTTCTTTGGATCTTGGCATGATGTCTAGCTTTTGAGGTGCTTTTGGTCTACTTCTTTGTGTCAGGCAGCTCCTATTGAAGTGATTTCTTGATTGAAACAGGTGTGGCAGTAATCAGGACTGGGGTGGCTACGGAAATTGAACTCAGGTGTGATACACCACAGTTAGGTGATTTTTTAAACAAGGGGGCAATTACTTTTACACACAGGGCCATGTAGGTTTGGATTTTTTTTTTCTCCCTAAATAATAAAAACCATCATTTAAAAACTGCATTTTGTGTTTACTTGTGTTATATTTGACTAATGGTTAAATGTGTTTGATGATCAGAAACATTTTGTGTGACAAACATGCAAAAGAATAAGAAATCAGGAAGGGGGCAAATAGTTTTTCACACCACTGTATAGTTGGGTCTTTACATGGCTGCCGGCTGCATACGATCAGCTGATGCTGTTACGTCACTTTCGTTTTCGATCTCCAGGTCACTTGGATCAAACTCGGACCATGATAAGTCAGTCTGATTCAGCAATAACATGCAAAACGTCTACGGAGTATTCTGCTCTGCGTATTCACTTCACACTCCCACCAGATCCGCCTCTAGCTCTGGTAGCCAGCACCTGCTCTGCTGTGCATTAATACTGGCTAGAGAGAAAAATATTCAGCCCTCAAGGAGTTTAGGACAAGACTACAACAAAGCCAAATGTGCAAAAAAATAAAAAAAGGGCTTTGGGCACCAAATGCACCACTTAGTGCTCTCGGCAGACGTGTATTTTTAGCAGTGAGGTTTCTCTTCCCAATTTTAATGGTGTACCACTGGTTCTTAATAACTGTAGCCTCTAGAGGGGTAGATAAAAAGGTCTGAATGGACCTGACAGAAACGTGATCAATTCAAGGATATTTCAGTAGTATCCCCCTAGGAGAGTACACTTAACCCAGTGCTTCATATACCAATTGAGTGGTCACACGTGGCTACCGGACCCTGTACAGCAGTGGTCTCCAACCTTTTTTGCATCACAGACTAGTTTCATGTAAAATCATTTTCCACGGACTGGCCATTGCACATATGTACTGAAGCAGCTTCTCCTTTAATGCAGGGTGCTTGCTCTCCATGTGGCAAAGCAGTTTTGAAGGCTTCATGGCCTCGTTGGGCAGATCTTAGCACATATTGGCCACATATTATACAGACCGGGCTTGGAGCATGTGAATCACCTTTTGTGATAAACCCGTAATCTTCTTTTGTAGCCAGTCTTAGAATCTTTTGGGGTAGCTTTTGAAGCATCGGGCATCAAAACTGTGACAGAGATAAGTGCGGGAAAGAGGCACAAACGGAAGTGATGCGGAGATCGTTGAATTACGAGTGGTTACAATTATTGGGAGTTCTCAGCAGTTTATTGTACACCACAAACAAATCAATCTGCATGCACATCCAAACCTTACGTAATGCCACCTCTCCTACTTTTCTTAACTACTGTGTCTGTCAAGGTACATAAACAACAGAACATAGTTACTGTTCTACATCCTCCCTCTTTAGCTTTCTTCCTTATTTCAAAATACATGAACAAGTTTGCTTAAATATTTTTTTTTCCAAACGCAGTCAAGAATTAAACATTATATCAACAGGGCCCATCGTACTGAGAAGTTTATATGCTCGTGTGCTGGTGTCTTTGCCTGAATGTGCAGTTGCTATGAAAATATATTCTTGTTCAAACACACGCCAATTCTCCACGACATTGCCATCAAACACCGGCGGTTCTGGTCTATGATGTCGATGTATATTCAATTACCTTCACTCGTTGCATTTTGGTGAGACTTTGCTACAGACGACTTCTCCACTATGGTGAATGACGAGTGGTCACAGTTATTGAAAGCCACCAAACGTTTATTGTACACCACGTTAATCTGCATCCAGCCCTGTAAGCAGGTCCTCCAACTTACAGGGAAAGCTTCGGGGCTGGTGGCAGGATTGGCACTCCAGAGTTCCAGTGTGGTGTTGAGGTGTCACCCACCGCAGCCCCCAACCCAAAAAACAAATCGATCAGCACGCACATCCAAACCCGACAACTTCCTTACCAGCAGTGGCTGTCAATGTACATAATAATCTGGTCGTTTTTCAAAATAAAACACCCTGCAGACTCTGGTAGTCAATAAAATGGAAATTAAAAGTTTTTATTTTTTTCTATGTGGCCCGTTACCTGTCCGTGGCCCAGTGGTTTGGGACCACTTCTATACATGACTCTCGTTAAAACGTTAAAGGAAAAACTTCACAGTTAGAATGCAGGCGTGTAGGCAGTCATTCTTCATTTTATTTCAAGTGATATACTTTTTATATTTCAAGTTTTAAAAATTAAAGAAAATGCATAGAATTTCACACTATCAATTACAATTTCACAAACACCAGTCAGCTAAACATGAAATGCACAATATGGTTTGGTCCAAATTAACAAAGGGAGATATATATTTTTTTTAAACATTACTATAAGGGAATTTTCTTCATCCACAAGGTTCTCTGAGTTTTAAAGTATTGCGACGTAGGGTTGGTTTCTCGTGCGTTATCTTCTCAGTGGACCAGAGGAGACTGCTTGAGTGAAATAAGGACCGAACGCATGCGAGACACATCTTTGGCCTGCTTGCTAGACTTGGGGTTGAAGTCACAAAGTCGGGCAACGCGTTCCCACTCAGTGCCCGGGTTAGTTTCATCAACATCCGCTGCAAGTGCTTCCTCTGCTGCCCTGAAATGTAACAGAGGGGGTTCAGCATCTCATTTTAGGTAAAATACCTCTGGAAATGGCGACTTTCCCCTTAGGATACACCAGAAAATCCTCATCACACAATAACCCAACATTCGGCTCCCATAACCCTACTGTCATGAATCTTATAAGTCTAGATTATGAAAGTAGAAACACTTTTTTATTTCTAGTTTCCTAAAGGGAAAGAGTAAAAAAAAAAAATTAAAAGGTGGCAAAAATACAGGATACATATTAAAAAAAAGAAAACCACTCGACAAAATGGATATGCACAACACTTTAAAATATACAATTCTTAGGCCTACTTTCAAGATACGTCAATTCTACCCTCCCATCCCGTCATGTCTGTGATTTTATTCCCTAACTTGATTGTTTTAGTGATCTTTGCAGATCCGTCATCAATTCGTGAATGCACTGGCTTTTTGGTCACAAATGCGCTGAAGCAATAAAACGCCACAGCACATCTCTCAAACATCTGCATTTACAGAAGCAGGGAATAAAATGCTACGGGTATCCACAGTAATTCTACATTTCATGGCACAAGGCAACAAACCTTTTTTCCCAGTTTGTTTCTTTCTCAGAGCAGATGTGTTGAACCTGATGTTTGAACTGTTCGTGAACGGTGATTAAGAATCGGGACATCGTGTTAACGCACCCATTTGATCAGAGCGGTACGTGATTTGTCTTTTTATGCTGCTATTTGTTTTCTTCATATCTTAGAATTTGCACATGAAATCAGGAAGTTGAAAGGGCTGTGATGGTATTTGATTTTTGTAACTGGAGTTTACTGCTGAAGGAAAAACAAGCTATGTGTGAAAATCGTCTAGTCGAGCCTACCGGTTGAGGTGGAGTGTGCGTGTCAAAGGTCAAACCTCCTAATTAACTACAGCGTAATGGGGAGCAATGCATTAGGCACCGGGCATAATACCACTACACACGTGTGCGCACACACCCTCTCATTCCGTTCTTTGGAAAGTAGCAGACGACCGAACATACAGAGAAGGTTCAAACTACACATGAAGATTAGAACAATTGTGACGAGAACAGGCCATTCAGCCCAACAACCTCGTCCTTCCTAATCACACTGGTTGTCCAAAATAACATCAAGACGAGATCTGTAGGTCCGAGAAGTCCTACTGATCACCACACCACTTGTTAACTTATTCCATGCGTCTATGGTTCTTTGCAGAAGGAAAACAAAAACTTCTTTCATTTGTGCGAAATTCCTGTTCTCATCACAATTGTTCTAATCTAATCTTAATAAGTTCCCCACAGTGTCCCCATGTTCTTGTAGCAGAATTTATTTTGAAGTAACAACTGGGATCCGCTGTACTAATTCCTTTCATAATTTTGAACACTTCAATCATGTCCTCTTTTAATCTCCATTTGCTTGGCCCTCCTCATAGCTCAAATCCCACAGTCCTGGAATCAGACTAGTCGCTCTCCTATTGACTTCTTTTGCATGATGTGAAACCTTCTGATAAAATTCACCCATCATCAGTTTTCATCTACAGCTGGGGTTTTGAACTCCGGGCCTGTAGGTTTTCATTCCAACCCTTTTACTAATCCGTGAACAGTTTTCACTGCTAATTGCCTTCTTTTTCCCTTCATTCTAATAGTCCTGTTTTTAAGGATTCAGTCTTCTGAATTAAATCTTTTCTTTATTAAATGAGAGCCAAACAGAAATGAGATGTGAAACGAGCCAACAGATGACCAGCTAAACTGGGATTTCAAACTCGAACCAGTCTCTTAATGAGCAGCTGATTCTTGCTGTTAATTAAAACCCGCTATTTAATTCCATGGCTTGTTGCTGCTCTTATTCTGCCATAGCAGACATTTCGAAAACTGTTGATTTTTCTGTTTTTTCTAAGAACACCAATGTCGAAATGTTTTGGTAACCTGATAGATCAACATTACTGGGCCAATCACCTTTCTTTATTTTCTGAAATTGTGTGATGAGCACAGATAAGCTGGTCACGTGGCGCCTTGTTTTGTGTCTCATTATTGTTTGGCTGCTAATTAAGGAAAATGAGACAACTAAGGGGCCTGAGTCACGTCAATTAAAATGAAGGCAAAAACTGGTCACTAATGAAGAAGATGGTTAAGATGAAAACCTGCAACCACTGTGGCCCTCCAGGGCTGGAGTTCAACATCCGTGATCTACAGTATATCCCTGTGTTCTTATTGAAGAATTTGATTTACACTAACAGCTTGAATCCGCTGTACTAATGCACCTCATAAGCATTAGAAAAACGGAGTAAGCGCATGTGTGTAGATGCATAGTGGACAAGCATGTTGTCTGGCTGGGAGAGATGAGACGTTTGACACTCAGACTTCAAAGCTTGTATCGGTTTAATGAATCCCACTGTTTTGAAGCACAAGTGACTGATGACGTCTGAAACTTCAAACGTCATTGAGGCTTTCGGCAGCACCCTGACTGCTTCAAAGCACTGCAGTGTCCCGCATGCTATGAAACTACCACTCATTACACTTTTTATACATAGAAGATATTGAATTAAATGTGGAGACCAGAATTGTGAAGTCTGTTACACAACAAATTAAGTGCCATGCTAGACTATTCTTATGCACTGGAACGTACAACATGTCATAATTACTCTGGGCCTCCTGCAATCTAAACTCTCTTATGTGTGCCCAGTCCCACAAGCACGTTCTCTAAACCGATTCTCTCTGCCCCTTATAGTAATTATTATTAGTACTAATGGAAGAATATTAATCTTTCACTTTGCCTCACAGCAATTAAAATCCCTAATGTAATAAGTGTTGCCCGATAATTATGAATCAGTGGTGGCTTATAAAGTATGGTAACGTCTCACCAGTGCTCGCCGGCTCTGAACGTCAATGTAGTTTTGTTGTTTTTCACCGCTATAGTAATGGTATTAGCTGGCTTTCCATCATCCAAATTTTATTTTAGTGCCAGCTGCAGGGGAGCCAATTAAAAACCGCAAACTTGCCAACGTCTCAAAGTAATTCCAACTAGTGCAGCAGCAGCTAGTGGTCCTAAGGATAGTGAGCTACCTAAAAGAGGCATGTGAAGAGGGTGAAGCCATTGGCGCTTGCCACAGGTTAGCACTGGTGCGGCGTTACAAGTACATTATTCATAATGACACCAAATTACATTTTTTGGACTAATGATAACATGATTATCATAAGATCAAAATGAACAAAGAGTGTTCTTGGGCTATTTGTGTTTTAGTGCACCAGTCTGATAGTAACTATGGGATCAACAAGAGTGAGGAGTACTTTTGCTGGATTAAGCTCATGGCTGCTATGATTTTTGTAACCCACCAGATGTCACAATTTTCGAAGTTTCAGATCTTTTTCCAGCACAGTAAGGAAGAACCTTCAAAATCTTCACAACGGCTTGTTCTTGTCACAGTGACCAATCCACTTAGATGGCACCTGGAGAAGTTGTTTACTACACATGAACATTTCAACAGTTTTGACAAGATTTCCACTAAGCACATCATACATATTCAACTAATTTCTCCAAAATAGCATCCAAGTCCAGATCTGTAGGTCCCTATTGTCAACCACCCTAATTCTCTGTGTGAAATGAAACTTTCTAGTGAAATTTACCCTTAAACAGTTTCCAAATGAAACTAAGAGCTTGGATCCACTGTACTAATTCACTTCATAAACACTACATTTGAAAAACGTGAAATTGAGCCCGACAAGTTCATTCTTCCTATTAACCTGATTGTATCGAGAACTGTAGGTCCTTCCTGTCTGCCACATTATGTGGTAATTTATTCCATGCCTCTATAATCGTTTGTGTGAGGTGAAACTTTCTAATGAAATTCACACTTAACTAGTTTCCAATTTAAACTAACAACTTTGATCCACTGTACTAATTCACCTCATAAACATTAGAACAAATGAACAATTCAAAAGAAGAGACCACTCAGTCCAACATCTTTGTCCTTTCTATTTGCCTGATTGTGCAAAATACCATGAAGTTGAGATTTGTTAGGTCCCTACTGTCTACCATCCTACTACTTGTTAACTTGATAGATAGATAGATACTTTATTAATCCCAAGGGGAAATTCACATAATCCAGCAGCAGTATACTGATACAAAGAAGTAATTCCATGCCTCTATAGTTCTCTGAAAGAGGTGAAACATTCAAATGAAATTTACCCATAATCATTTTGCATCTGTAGCCCTGTATTTTTATTGAGGAATTTCATTTAAACTAACAGCTTGGTTTCACTGTACTAACTCACTTTATGAAAAATTGTGACAAGAACAAGCCGTTCAGCTCATCCATTATGTGTGGACACACACACACACTCTCTCAATCACTAACCCACTTAGACAGAACTGCTTTGGAATATGGCAGGAGACGCAGGAAGAAGATACGTACTACACACAAACACTAAGAAACAAGTTTTTTGATGTAAACGGGCCATTAATCCCAACATGCCTGTCCATCCTATTTACCTGATTTCTCCAAAATAACACCCAAGTTGGCATCTGTAGGTCCCTACTGTCTACCACACTTGTTAACTTGCTCCATGTGTCTATATTTTTTGTGTGAGATTAAACTTTCTAATGGAATTTATCCTTAACCTAATTGTACCCCTGCATTCTTATTGCTGAATTTAATTTAAACTTACACCTTTGATCCACTGTAATAATTCACCTCATAAACTTTAGAGGCTCATAGGTCATTCAGCGTAATATGTTTGTCCATCCTATTTACTTAGACTGTCCAAAATAACATAGAGGAAGACCCTGAGGTCCTGTAGTCTTGTTAACTTACTCTGTGTGGCCAGAGGTTTTTTGTGTGAGATGAAATTACTCGCAGACATGGCCTTAACTTCCACTGTTCTGCAGCCAATATACAGTTATATCTTAGTACCCATGACTCCCCTACAGAGTCACTTCCCTGCACACTCTCTGACTGCATCAGTGATCTTAAGCTAGGAACGGAAAATAACTTTCTAGACTGAATGCCAATAAGGTGTGACTGGTAGGCCCAAACTCCCAACTTTCTAAGGCATCCAACTTCTCTGTTTCTGTTGATAGTACACTTGTCAAACTTGCTCCTGTTGTCAGAAATCTTGGCGTTTTGTTTGATTCATCACTTAACTTTGAGCTACACATCAGGTCTCTTTCATCTCCGTCACATTGTCCGCCTCCATCCACTTCTGTCCTTTTAATGATGCTCAGACTCTGGTTCATTGTTTCATAATGTCTCGTATTGATTACTGTAATTCCATCTTCATCGGCCTCCCTGCAAAATCTATACAGAAGCTACAGTACATTCAGAACTCCACAGCCACACAAAGCGTTCTACTCACATCTCCACTGTTCTCTCCCAGCTTCACTGAATACCAGTTCCATCAAGGATTGAATTCAAGATTCTGCTTCTCCTCTTCAAAGCCCTACATAACTTTTCCCCCTCTCTACCTCACTCCACTCCATACACTCCTTGTCGCTCTCTCAGGTCCTCACTCAGTAATCTCCTTACTGTCCCCTACACCAGACTCTCCACCCCAGCAGGCAGGGCCTTCAGTGTTACGGCCCCTCAACTCTGGAACTCTCTTCTTCAGTCTCTCTGGGATTGCTCCACTTTCTCCACATTTAAGTCTCAACTCAAAACTTTCCTCTTCTACAGACTTTTGTCTTCTGTGTAATTATTATTTTTTTTTACTCTGTATGTAAAGCGACCTTGGGTTTATGAAAGGCACTTTATAAATGTAACTTATCATTATTATTGAAGAATTTAACTTCGAATAACACGTTTGATCCGCTGTACTAATTCACCTCATAAACATTAGATGCTCACAGGCCATTTAGCCTAACAAGCTCGTCCATTCTATTCCCCTGACTTCTCCAAAGTAACATCCAGGTTGAGATATGCAAGGCTCTACTGTCTACCACACTACTTGTTAACTTACTTCATGTGTCTATATTTTTTGTTCAAGGTGAAACTTTCTTATGAAATTTATCCTTAACCTAGTTATACCACTGTGTCCTCATTAAAGAATTTAATTTAAACAAACCCCTTTGGATCCACTGTAGTAATTCACCTCATAAATGTTAAGAGGCTCACAGGCCATTCAGCACAACATGCCTATCCACCATATTCACCTGGACTATCTAAAATAACATAAAGCAAGATCTGAAGGTCCCTAAAGTCCTACTCTCCAAATTATTTGATGCGTCTTTAGTTCTTTGAACTCAGAAACTTTCAAACATTTGTGTGAAATCTGTTATTTCGCATCATGTGCCTGTGTTCTTATGAATAACTTACGTGAAAGTAACAATCGGGATCCACTATACTAATTCCTTTCTTAATTTTAAAAATGTCCATCATGTCCCTTCTTAATCTCCATTTGCTTAAAACTTACAAGGTTCAGCTCCTCCAGTCTCTCCTCATAGCTCATACCCTGTAGTACCACAATCAGCCTGGTCGCTCCTCCCGGGACTTTCTCTAGTGCTACTATGTCTTTTTTGTAAAATGCACACAGTACTCCAGGTGAGGCCTCACTAGTGTGTTATATAAATTAAGTATAACCTTCCTGAACTTGTACTCCACACAACAGAGTGAGATATAACCTAACATCCTATTAGTTTTTTGATTGATTCTGTACACTGTCTTGATGTTGATGTAAGCCCACTATGACTTTTAAGTTTCAGATCTCCCATTGTTTATTCAAATCTAACAATTTTTACTTTGTACACGCAATTCTTTACATTTACTTACATTAAAATGTAATCAGACTTGGATGGGTACTGAGCTCAGGAATCCTAAAACTTTGTGTCGCTATCCCTCCCTTAACTATTGTCACACACGTGCGCATAGGAGGCAGTTAAAGGGCTTGAGTGAAGGCAGTTCTGAGGCATGCCGGGATGTGGCAGAGTGCACTGACTCTTTTTCTCCCTTTCCTGTAGACCATTCCCGGGAGATTCCACCTGGCTCTCCTGACATCACTTCTGGGACCGAGCCAATGGAAGTAGACCTTACCAGCTCCGGCCCCTCTGATGTCACGTCTGGGCTTGATCCAATGGTTGATGAACACGTGCCCAATCCTTATGACCTCACTTCCTGTCTTCCCCTTTAAAAGCCTGCCCCTTTTCCCTTTTCCCTCAGTCTTGGTCTGGACTCAGTTGTATGCACTTCAGTGCTGGTTATTTGATAAAAACGACTTTTGCAGCTGGGATACCATATTATACGGGTGGCTGCCCCAAACCTTTATCTGTTTATGTCTCATTTTTGTGACACTATGTTCAAAGTTTGTATTTTTAATTGCTATGTAAATAATGCATATTATTCATTTTTTTAAATAACAAAAGTAAACAATTAACAATACAAAGACGGTTAATAAACTCTTTGGTGTCACCTCTAACAGGATGACCATAGTGGCTGTATACAGTATGTATTTGTAACGACTTCGCCACCAGCGTAGACAGTGAGTGGGCTAGAAATGTGAGACTAACAGTACTAACCACTGCCACCCCATAAGAACATTACATTTTAGTGGTGAGAACAGGCTACTCCCCAGCCACTGACAACACTGCTCTGTAACTTATTCCATGTAGCCATTGTTGTTTTATGAAGAAATGCTTTTAAACAGTAATGTAAAAACTTATTCTTAAAGATTTTTCATCTATGCATCCTACTTCTTGTTGAAAATGGGAAGATTAAAACCTAGGTTTATATACCTCAAAATCAGCCTGTGCACTTACGACATATGGATTATTTGGCTGTAATTCAATTGTGTAAAATAATGCATGGGCATGGACTGTGCCCTGTTTTGAATGAAACGTGTTTACGTCCTCCCATCAGTTCTGTCTGCTTGTATAATATTGTGGCCGTCTACGCTGCAGTCCTCTCCTCTATACACTTTATATATCCAGATGTCAGGCTAAATATGCTGGAACCGGTTCACCTCTCAGTACAACCGTATCTCAATGCACGCCACCTCTGGAAAAGTTAACATCCCCCTGCCACCCCCAATGGTGCTGATGATGGCAGAGTTCAAGCAGTCAGAATAGCACTGGCACTCACTCACCCACTTCAAGCACACCACTTTTCAACCCTGGGCATCCATGACATCCGTGTGGAAGAGTGTTGCAGTGGAACATTAAGGGAGTGAAGTATAAAGTTAAGAGGCTCTTAGAACAGCTCAATACACTGGCTTCATAAAGTATTCAGACCCCATCACTTATTACAAATTTTGTATGTTGTACCTTTGTGCTAAAATCGTTTACTTTCTTTTTTCTCCTCCTCATCAAGAAACACTCGATACCAGACAATCAACAACATGAAAACAGGATTTAAGGAATTTCTACAAACTCGTTTAAAATAAAAAAAATAAAAATAAAAAAAACATCCTATTGAGGAATTTATTCAGACCCTTTCCTACGAGACTTGAGATTTGGCTCAGGTGCATTCCATTCTATTGATCATTGTTACAATGTTTCTAAACCTTGTTTGGAGTCTACCTGTGGTCAATCCAATTGATTGTACTGATTAGGAAAAGTACACACCCATCTATAGGAGGTCTCACAGTGGAGCAAATACCAAGCCATGAGGCCCAAGGAATTGCCTACAGATTTAGAGAGAGAGGATTGTGTCAAGTCACAGATCTGAGGAAGGCTACAAAAATCTCTGCAGTACTGAAGGTCCCCAAGAGAACAGTGGCCTCCATAATTCTTAAATGGAAGAAGTTTGGGACAAATACAATTCTTCCTAGAGCTGGCTGTCTGCCTAAACTAAGCAATCAGTGGAGACTCCTAAGGAGACATAGTGGACTTGCCATTGTCAAATTCCAGACAGTGTTCAGAAGCCATACTTAAGGCTAACAGGTTATAGAGTACCCTGATATGTGGAGTAGAAGTCCAAGTCAGTTATGGACAAACTTTTGTGCAGTTCAATGTTATACTCAAGCTTTATAATGTAATGGTTAGACCTCATCTGGAGTACTGAATGCAGTTTTGGTGCCTAAGCTTTAAAAAGAAATAGCAGCACTGGAAAAAGTCCAGAGAAGAGCAACTAGGCTGATTTCAGTGGTACAAGGGATGAATTACGAGGAGAGATTAAAAGAGCTTTGCCTTTTCAGTTTAAGCAAAAAGAGATTAAGTGGAGACCAGACTGAAGGGAATTAGCCCAGTGGATCGAGACTGTGACTTTTAAATGAGTTCATCAAGAACATGCGGACACAGTTGTAAACTTGTTAAGGGTATATTTTGCACAAACATTAGAGGTTTTTCTTCACTCAGTGAACTACAGACAGATGAAATAGGTTACCAACTATATTGTGGACGACAGTAGGACTTTAGGGACCTTCAAAATTTGACTTGATGTTAGTCTGAAAGAATTAGGTGGGCGTTATTGGCCTGCATGGCCAAAAAACAAAAAAACAAAACAAAAAGATCTTGGTAAGAGAGATGAGCATGAACCCAATGATCACTCTCTCTGAGCTCCAGAGAAGTTGTGTGGAGATAGGAGAAACTTTCAAAAGGGCATCCATCACTGCAACATTCTATCAATCTTGACTTTGTAGCAGACAGAAGTCGCTCCTCAGTAAAAGATGCATGGAAGCCCTGCCTAAATTTTGCAAGAAGGCAAAGTAACAATTCTCTGGTCTGATGAAACCAAGAATGAACTACATGGGCTCAAAGGTGTCCTGCCTGCAGGACACTAGGCACTGCTAATGCCTCAGGTCATGGAGTTGTTTTTCAGGTGCCATGGACTGGGGGACAAGTGAGGGTTGAGGCAAAGCTGAAAGGAGCAAAGTACAGAGATATCCTTAATGGAAACCTGCTCCACAGCACTCTGGACCTCAGGCTGGGACAAAATTTCACCTTCCAAAAGGACAAAGCTAAGACAACACAAGAGTGGTTTAGGGTCAACTCTGGGGATGTTCTTGAGTGGCCCAGCCAGGGTCTGGATTTGGACTTGAACTGAACCGAGAATCTCTGGAGAGACCTGACCATAGTGGTCCACTGATGTTCTCCATCCAACGTGACAGAGCTTGAGAACTGCAGAAAGTCTCCATAACTAGGTGTATGTAGCCCAAGAGGACTCCCGGCTATAATCCCTACTAAAGGGGCTTCAGTGAAGTACAGAGTAAAGAAAGGGTTTGAATACTTATGTCATTGAGATATTTCACATCTTTATTTTCAATAAATTTGCAAAAAAAAAATCCTAAAATCCCGTTTTTGCTTTGCCATTCTGGGGGTATCGAGTGTTGCTTGATTTGGAGACAAAATGAATTTCAATGACTTTATTGAAAGGGCACAACATAACAAAATGAAAAAAAAAAAAAAAGCAAGAAGGTGTCTTAATACTTTCCGAAGGCAGTGTCAGTTGGGCCAGACTGTCTGATGGTGGCAGGTATCTGCAGTTCCTAACGCTGTGTTAAAAATGTGAAACCAAATACCATCCCAGCCCTGGTCGCCGAAGACTGTTGCCCAAAACAGCTCCACCTCAGGACACATCTGCTCTTCAGCACAGTTCTGAACACACAAATGACAAATGTAATGGACAGCTAAGTCAATGAGGACTCACTAACACTTTCACAGGGACAAATGTCCCACATCTGAAAAACACAACACAAGGTTCACTAGCAAACACTTTTTGTAACATGGGGACAGACAGGCTCAGAGAAGATGACTGATTCAGCTTGAGGAAGCTCGGTTTAAGAGGCCGATTCACATATCATCACCACCATCATCATCATCAACTTTTCTTATTTGTTTTTTTTTTTTGTTTGTTTTGTTTTTTTTTTACTTAACTGTTCTAGGCGGTAGCAAGGATGGTTTATGTTTGTGCTTAAAGGTGCATAGAAAAGAAACAAGAAAAGAGAGTTTATAAGTCAAATGTGGAAAAAAAAAGTAAAATAAATTAGCATGATGCAGATGATCAGCAAGGCATGCATTTACAAAAAGCAAGGGATGAAAATAAACAGTCTTAACATCTGACACCCCAATTACCATTTGAACTTTGCACTTCCCTAACCAAAAAACTGAGATTTTTCATTAAATGTGAACAAGAAGAAAGGATACAAAGCCAAATCATGGCAGCTGAGGCAGAAAAGAACCCAACAATCGAGGGGAATACATTGCTGAAATAAAGGAGGGTGCTGTAAAACATGCTAGGCATGTAAATAAATACACAAGTTAGCAAATGTTAGACATGGCAACAGGCTGCCCACATGCAAATGCATCTAACTGAGGCTGTCTGGACGCATCAAGCTCAAAAGCATGCACTCTCCTGCTGTGTAAAGGGGCCACCAGGACAGCAGGGGGCGATGTTATCTTACAGATCATTTAAAGTTTTGCTGCATTATGAATAATTTGTTGACTTGCTGATGTTTGGATTTCAAAGGCTGAAGCAGCTAGGAAACTTCTACAAGAGAATGATTTGCTTTCTACCAGGAATATCTACAAAAGCTGGAAGGAAACAACAAGGTGACTATCATAATATACATCGTCATATGTGTTTTCTAGGTATATTGTGGGTTTTGAAACACCAGGAATCAGTTCCCACTGTTTGCCCTCAACACTTACACAATTTAAGAAGGGTCTGTTTAGTTTTCTTTAATCTCGTGACCTCGACAATCAGAGCCGTTACTTCACCGACTGTATAAATATAGCCGCAGATTCATGATTCCTTCGTTCCTCGGTGGATATAACATCTTCGTTCAGAGGTAGGATTGCTGTTTTTTTATTTCTGAGCTCATGGTTTTCATCTTTGCTTTTTTCAGACTATCTCTCAATTTTCATTGATCATTTCCTGGTGTTTCAGTGCTTACAATATTTCACCAGGGATCAGCTGCCCTTGTTTATTCTTAAATTGAAAATGTATTGATAAAGTTGTTTTTAGAAAACATTTTGTCTTTAACCATGTGACCACAGCATTCTGAGATGTTACTTCACCAGTAATGACATAAAAATACAACTGCAAATTAATGAATCCTTCATTCCTCTGTTGATAAAACAACTTTGGGATTTCTGTTAGTAGTAGTTACATTTTTGTCCCATGTAGGTCCTAGTGGTAGGATTGCTATTTTTGGTTTTGACTTGGACTCTCGATTAATGTCTTGCTCCTCGATTCCTAGTTTTATTTTGGATTTCACAGTTTTCATCCTTGCCTGTTTCAGACCATATCTCGTATTTCCTGGTATCATTTCCAGATATTTCAGCGCTCAAAATATTTCAACAGAGATCAGTTCCCATTGTTTTTTCTGAAATGGAATATGAATTGATAGTTATTTTTAGCTAACATATTGTTTTTTTAATCATGTGACAATGACATTCAGGGTTGTAATGTACTGAAATACCCGCAAATTCATGATACTTCATTCATTGGTGAATAAAACAACTTTGCACCTTATCTTAGCAGTATTTTGTTTTTCTCTTAAGTAGGCCCAAGTGGTAGGATTGTTATTTTGGTTTTGACTTTGTTCTGACTTCGATTCTCGAGTAACGTCTTGCCCCTTAGTTATTGTTTTTATTTCTTTTTAATTAATTTTATTGTAATCATTCCATACAAATCAGTCAATTTTTACAAAAAGTAGGATTGAGAAGTCGACCCCCACCCCTTACTGGTTTTATTTCTGATCTAATGGTTTCCACACTTGCCTGTTTCAGACCACATCTCATTTTTCGTTTATCATTACCTGGCATTTCAGTGCTTAACAATTTATCAGGGATCAGTTCCTTTTGTTTATTCTTAAACAGAATAAGTACTGACAAAGTTTTTAGTTAACATCTTGTTTTCTTTAATCATGTGATCATGACATTCAAGGCCGTTACTTCATCAGTTGTGATATATAAATATAACTACAAGTTTATGATTACTTCATTCATTGGTGGATAAAACAACTTTGCAACTTCTTTTAGCGGTAGTTTGTTTTTCTCTTAAGACGGCCCACGCATTTGGAAGCCATTTTGGTTTTGACTTCGTTCTGACTACAACTATCATGGAACATCTTGCTCCTTGGTTCCTGGTTACCAGTTTTATTTTTGATCTGACGGTTTACAACGTTGTCTGCTTCACGTCTCTGTTTTCATTTATCATTTCCTGGAATTTAAGTGCTTACAACATATCTCAGGCACTTCACAATGTCCATAACAATGATGATGGCTATGTAAGGCAGTTGAGCAACAGTATTTTTGAAAAGGAATGAACAACGATTCTATGGTTAACCACTTTTTCAATCTAAGTGAGAACCAGCAAACATCATCTTTTATGAACTGTGGATGTGAGTGTTAAGCACTGTTGCATCATCAAATTCTCATATATTTTACAAACAATCCTAACATTAATAAACTAAGAAAATGTGTTATCCTTTCAAAATAAAATGATTTCATTATATATGATGAGGTGGTGTTTCTATAAATTACGTTTCAAAATATACCTTTAGGACATAAGAAATTTACAAATGAGAGCAGACCATTCAGTCCACGACGTTTGTTTGGCCAATAGCTAAGCTGGTTTAACATCTCATCCAGGCCCTTCCTAAAGATTGTGAAGGTTACTGCTTCAACTTCATGTTTCAATAGTTTGTTCCAGCTTCCCATAACTTGCTTTCTTGGTTCAGTTCTAAATTTACATTCTCTGAATTTTCACTTATGTCCTTGAGTACGTGACCCGCTGTTAAGTTGAAAGAATTCTTCTAAATCTATTTTATCAATGCCTTTGAGAAATTCAAAGTCCTGGATTAGGTCCCCATGCAGTCTCCTCTGCTGACTATACTAAAGTGACTGAGACAGAGAGACACATAGGAGTGCAAGTGGAGTGAGCCATCTAGACCTGTGGAGGATGGCTCAGAGAGGTGTGAGGATTTATTTTCCATTGGTTTATTTGAACCTCTCCCTTATTTTTGTGTATTCACTCTTCATGTTCTTAATATGTAATAAACACACCATTCAGTAAACACTGAGTCTCGGTGTGAAGGGTCACTATAAGAACACATTTTCCTGCTAACCATATGCCTGGATTACCTAAATCACTCAGGCTACATCCAAGAAACTACATTCTTATTTTAAAATGATGTTTTCAAGGAAATCAGGGCTGAGCAATGTCAGTCCTGAAGGTCCACGGTGGCTTCAGGATTTTGTTTCCGACCCAATTGCTTCATGAGAAATCATTTATTGCTGATGAGGCGCTTATTGCTAAAGAGACATTCTTCTGCTTCATTTTAGTTGTCTTGCTTGTTAAGATTTTAAATCCCGTCACACACATGCAAATAGGAGGACGTTGTATGGACCAAATGAAGGTAATTACACACCAGGCCAGGGGGTGGTGGGGTGCACTAAACCTTCTCCTGTTATCTCTGCAGACCAACCGCGGGAAAACCTGTCTGACTCATCACTGAAGACGTCACTTCCGGTTCCAGCTCCCAGGCTGGCGTCACTTCCGGTTTCGACGCCCAGGCTTAAGTCACCTCCGGTTTTGGCGCCTACAATAATGCCAGAAGAAGGTCACATCCGGTTCTCCTACGTCACTTCTGGTTTTATCAGTTAAAACCGCCATCTTTCCAAATCTCCAACAGTTCTTGTCTGGACTCCAACCCCATTGCAGCCAGCGATAAGGGTGGCTGCCCCAAACCTTTTTAAGTGTGTCGAGTCTGATCCTTTCACAACCCTTAGTTGCTTATTTTAGTCTTAAACAGCTGTATTCATTGTTTTAACTGCTCCTTATTAACAATAAGAGACAAATGACAAAGGAGCCAGCAGTTCTACATCTACTTTGTCTCTAGTTCTACCTTTGTGTAATCAGCATGCAATATTTGATGCAAGTATTTAGAAGGAAACTGAAGAGAATGTGAAGAACTGAAAATTATTCATCTGTTTTAGGCTTCAAATCACTTGAACGAAAAATGTATCATTAGAAAGGGGGAAAATCTATGATTTAAGAATGAACTGACATGGTAGAATTAAAACCCTAACATGTCATTAAATTAATTCTGTTATTGGTGAGGATTGGCTTCTAATTAAGCAACTGGGTTGGAACAAAAACCTGCAGCCACGGAGGCACTCCAGGATCAGAGTTGGCCACCCCTGATATTCACATACACTGTGCAACCGGCCACAGAACTGTAGCAAAAGGTAAATTATTTGCCTTTTGTTGCATGTATACTGTATTGTTCCTGTACAAAATGTCATTTAGATGAATACAAGTAAGCAACATAACAAGCATTATGGAAAGCAACTCTTCTATGTCCTTAATGTTGGAATATCGTTTTCTTCCTTGAAGGGTGACCAATTAGGAAATGAGAGGTTGTAACTCGCAAGATCCTGTCAGGGAAGGATGATGTAATAATCGCAAACAAACTGGAGCGTGATTAGAGTCTGCATTGTCACCCATTTACATTGCAATTCTGTGCGGGTGATTTTAGAAGTATATGGTTCTGGTTTTCAAAAGTCTCTGTTTTCAAGGATTAAAAATTAAAAAGGTAATGTGGGCGAAAAGTGAAAACAAAGACTAATGTCTGCTTTTTAAATGAAAACGTAGTAGTGTGGATGTAGCCTCAGGAGGTTCAGGATTCCACTGCTGAGGAAAGAGGCCTTCTGATCTTCTCATTATGCTCCTAAGCAACCATCTCCATACATTGTCTTGTGAGTTAAATGAAGAGAAGGGGGAAAAGGCAACCATAAAAAGAATACGTCTGTTGGGCCAATTCCTAAGTGACTATCCTCCCACGTAATGGATATAGTCATGCAGAAGTAATAATAATTAGGCAAATAAGGTTAGCTAGTAAATCTAAAGAAAAAATGGGATGCTTCTAGTGTTTGTAAATTAACATGCTATAAAGTCAATGCAGGGAACCAGCACACATATTCTAAAATGAGATCTGCACTTAATATAAAGCTGGTATTTCATTTCATTTAAAACAAATTTTTATCAAATCCTTCAGTGATTATGTGGAGAAAAACCAAACAGTTTTCCAGGGTTTACTTTTAGAAATTTACAGGTAACTGAATACAAAAACTGGTTAGAAAGTGCAGTAGACAAACATGTAGCAGTGCTACTAAGTAAGAACTTCATCTCCCAGCAGTCCTTGCAGGGGCTGTTGGGGGTCAAAGGTGGTCAAAGGAGGTTAAAAAGAGGGCAGGGGGCCAAAAGAGAACAAAAGTTGGGTTTTGTTTTGGTGCGTTGTGTGTTACGTTTATCTGTCGTGGTGCCTGCTGTTATTTGAACCTTAATTAATTATTGTGTCCTGGACTGTATTCGTTTGTTGGGGTCTGGATCGTCTGTCTACCCGTGCAGTGAGGACTGTGTTGGAATTCATTGGTTTTCCGGAAGAATGGAGCGCTCCTGAACCATCCATCCGACTTCTTCCTTTCAGTAACTACCGGTAAGACTGAGTTTTCTTTCACCCATTTAACATACAGATCGCTGGACTTAACTTCATCACCTCTCATTTCATCCGGTTTGGTTTACATGGACTTTGCTGTGTGGCGTTTGTATTTATTTGTTAAATGTAATATCGCCGAAGGGGTCAGGGTTGGTATTATTGTTTTCATTTAGTTCATTTAATTTCATTATATTCTTAATTGCTTAATGTTCCCAGTGCACTTCATTTGGTCTCTGTTGTGAGTGTGTGTGGGTCGATCCAAGGCTGGGGACATTCCTGGGGTCTCCTCTATTAAAATAAATTAATCACCATTAATTTTGACGGTGTGCATCTTAGTGGCCCCTGACCGCTATAAACAGAACACAGATTTCTCCCCCATCTGCTCATTTCAAATAAAGTTATACTGTAGCTGGTGCTGAAAAACTTGGGAAACAGCATCCTTTATAACTTTCACACTAACGCTGCCTCTGCCACAGTTGGTAACTCTGCAAAGAATTGTGGAAAATAATGATATGCTGATTAACTGTGACAAATAATCCTCTGAACGTTACTGATACACAAATACTGTCATCGTACTTCGGCCATGTAGGACTTGAGTATTTGTGTGCCATATGACAAAATAGAAAAGGTTTAGTGTGTTTATGCTTTAGCAATGTCACTTGCTTGTCAATAGATGTCAGCAGCTATACCACATGCACTTCAGAACATGTCATCCACCCGAAGCTAACAAAGTTCCGATCTAGCCAGTAACTTGGATGGGATACCACCTAGGAAAAGCTTGGGCTACTGCTGGAAGAGGTGTTGGTGAGGCCAGCAAGGAGCGCTTACCCTGTTCTCTGTGTGTGGATCCCAATTTCCCAGTGCAGTGATGAGAACACTGCGCTGTAAATACGTTGCTGTGGTTCATTAAAGATCCCTGAGCATCTTTAAAAAAAAAAATCACTAAATTGCCCATCATGGCCTCATCCATACTTACCCCCTAATCACCTCTTGTCTCTAATTAGCTCTCTCTCAGTCCTTCACCAGCTAATAACTAAAGTGTTGTGGTAAGCATACTGGTGTAATAATAGCTGCTGTCACATCATCCAGGTGGTTCCCTTCTGTCTATGTAAAATGCTTTGCGCAACAAGAAAAGCACTATATAAATGTATTCAATAATTATTATTAACAAGCATGTGAAGCTTTGTTAATATTTTGAAGGATAAAAGTTACAAGCTTTTATTATTAAAGTTATTTTTAAAGGAGTACTGTTTTGGCATAAGATGTACACACCAGTCCACTGATAACTTTCATTAGTGTATATTAAGCCAATACCTTTACCTAAACTAAGGTAAATTACAAGATCATGATTACCGATGAGCAAAACAATTTACAAAAAATTTAATTCACAGTAAAACTTGTTGTTTCACTTTGAAAAAGAGAAAAATTTGCAAAACAAATTCACTTTCAGGAAAATCCATGTTGTTGACACAAGAAGAAAGGCATTTTGTCCAATCTGAAAGCACGTACACACATTTATTCCATATGCCCATTATTTGGTATTTAAATAAAGATGTCATTTGAGCCTCTAGAAGTGTTCAGGTAGTACAATCTCCACTTTGCCAACTGTGATGACAATCTCAGTAAAGATGCATCGGAGACAGAAAAGAAAATTGAAGTTACATCGTGTTAGGAGAGTGCGTATCCTTAACAAGAAACAGGAAATACTAGTTGCTAGGAGGAAAATATACAGCTTGTCACATTTAAAAAGCACTACGCTACCCAAGAGTGATGTGAACAGGAGGCATAAAATGAAATGATTTTACTGGCATGTGACAAATTACATGCATTTTGCAGTTGCGGAAAAACGCAAGTAAACAACGAAGAGTGCACAAAGCTTTAGGAAGCAATGTTCTTTGTGCTTCACATTTCACAATTGTAAAATCGCCTGCAAAATCAATTTAAATGTCAGTTTGGAGAAAACTGTATGCAAATCAAAACTTCCCTGTTTCACTCATCGCGGTAACTTTCACAACTTTTTACAACTCGAGTTTAGGTGACTTGCACAGGGTCACAATGTGAGTCAGCAGTGGGCACCGAACCTTGTGGTTTAAAGGCCAGCCAGGGGCTTTAGCTGTGTCATCCTACTACCTCCCTTTCTTGAATGAACTGAAGCAAATCAACCAAGAACAACGTGCAAAAATAACTAAACTAGCAAACACCCACCCCAAAAGCCTGCAACAAAAGGTGGCTAAGAGATTTTAAGCCTCTTAATGGCTTCTTTGACTTTCATTGGCACAACTCTTGTCCTCAAGTAGAACAATATCAGGTGCAGACTCCAAAGGGTAGAAGCAAACTGAGATATCTTATGAAGCAATGAAACCAACCTCAGTAATCACAATTATTCCTAACATTATGGGTCCTGAAATGGGGGGGGGGATCTTGTAGAAAAAGTGTTGTCATTTCTACATGTTGTGATGGAAATGTATGCAAATACCCTTAAATGAAAGTCTGCAATGTGCACTTTAATCATGTCTGAATTGTTTCATTTGCAATTTTAAACTGTAGAGCAGAAGGGGGAAACAAGGAAAAATGTGCCACTGTCCCAAATACGCAAGAAACATACAAGTATGAAGAGGATGTGTAACTGTCATTTGTAGCCCAGCCATACTTAATATCCTTTTAAGGGACCCAAACAATGTTGCAAAGCACAGTATCCTCTGCCTTTTTTCATTTTTTCTACCTGATTGTCTATTTTCTATTGTCCTGGGATGATGGAAATTTCAATTCAGGTATTGTCTATATGAAACATAATAAATAAATAAAAAAATACTACTGTTGGTATAAAAATCTTTCATGGGAACCAATGAAAATATTCTTTACAGATGACCCATGTGTGTACTGTTCCTCTTTGTATCCACTTTGGCCACTTGTCTTTGTCCACGGTGCTACACTTGAGCTCTACCCATGTATGATTCCTTCCACTTGCATCACTTATTCTCGGTCTTCCTTATGCCCTATCAGGTTGTCCAGAAAGTTTTTCTAGACCCAGTTTTTAATTTTATTATAGCACTGTTTGAATACACTGATAATATAATGAGTTATATATGCCTGCAAGTTTAGAGGGTCACTATTTCCTTTGTTCTTCCTTTATTCACCTTAAATAACACAAGCAAGAAATGAGATACAGTGGAAAGAGTAGGTATGTGAACCTTGGTTCTCTGCATTAACTGGTCATAAAATGTGATCTGATCTTCATCTAAGTCACACGTATAGACAAACACAGCATGCCTTCTCTAATAACATAGAATCAATTATAATCTTTCCTGTCTTTATTAAACATTCAGAGTGTGCTGTGGAAAAAGTAAGCAAGCCGTTGAACTTAAGAATGGGTCAAATCTCCTTTGGGAGCAGTAATCTCAAACAAGCTCTTTAAAAGCTATGAATCAGACATGCATAATATTTAGGAGGAATGTCGGACCATTGTGCCTTACAGAACTTCTTCATCTGAGCCATATTGTTAGGATGCTTGGAGTGAAAGGCCCTTTTGATGTTATTCCTGCTATGTTCAGGTCTAAGCTCTGACTGGGCCACTCCAAAAGGTGGATATTGTTTTTCTGAAGCCTTTCTGTAGTAGATTTACTTTGATGTTTAGAGTTCAATTGTCCTACTGCATCACCCAACTTTTACTGAGCTTCAGCTGGTGGACAGCCACACTGACATTATCCTGTAAGATGCCTTAATAAACTTGAGAATGAATTTTCCCCTCACTGATGGTAACTGTCCAGTCTCTAAGCTAGCTCCAAATCCTGACACTCCCTCCACTGTTCTTTGCCATTGGGATGATGCTTTCATGTTTGTGGTTTAAAGGGTGCCCTTTTTAAATCATATTGTAGATGCTGCTACATACAATTCAAAGTTTCATCAATCTACAAAACATTTTTCCAGTAGCATTGTGGAATGCCAACATGGTCTTTGGCAAACTTCAGGCATGCAGCGATTTCTCTATTTTGGAGAGCAGTAGCTTTCTCCTTGCTGTCCTGCCATGGGCACCATGGCTGTTTAATGTGTAGTGTATAATAGACTCACAAATAGAGATGTTAACCTGTCTAAGTGATTCTTTAAAGCCTTTATCTGTAACTCTTGGGTTTTACCTTGCACTGCATTATGCATTTCAAAATAGCTCATCTAGGCGTCCACTTCTAGGGAAAGAAACCACTGTACCAAGTCATCTCCATTTAAACAAAATTTATGTAACTGTGGACTAACAAATATCTAAACTCTTTGAAATTACTCTGTAACCCTTTCTAGCTTTGTGCAGATCAGCAAGTCTTGATCAGAGATCTTCTGAGATCTCCGTTTTGTAAAACACACTTCACATCCGCAGATGTTTTTTCTCAATTGCAAATTCTAAATGTCTGTTTTTTGGGTTTTTTTTTTAAACTAGGGGGCTCTGCCCCCTGCTCGCTTGCTCACCCACCCCCGGGTTTGATTTACCGAATATGCAATTTAAAGAGATTGTTATTTTCACAGGAATTGTTACATATGCATTATTTTCACTTTTACTTTAAAACTTTTGCAAAAAGAATACTTATCCTTTATTTCCAGCCCTGGGCATGGCTAAATCTTTCTCGCAGTACGTACAACGCTGTTGTGATGGAAGATCGGCTGAATGTACACTAAGGAGATGCCATTGGATCATCTGCTGTCTTTCTCCTGCTGCTGTTTGCGAGCTGTGTGTTCTTTTTGTCATGCTTCATGTCGATCATTCCAAAGCCTGTACGGCAGCTGTCCTTTTGCCACTTCACAACCCTGCCGCTCACGTTGTGAAGGGTGGGGAGGGAGAGGCTTAAACACACGCTAAGGAGTTGCAGTCGGATCATCTGCTGGCTTGTTTCTGCTTGTCGGGCTTTGCGTCGATCATTTCAAAGACTGTACAGCAACTGTCCTTTTGCTACTTCGCATTTCTGCAGCTCGCGTTGTAAAAGGACAGGGTATGGCTGAACGCATGCTAAGGAGAAGCAGTTGGATCATCTGCTGGCTTCCTGCTGCTGCTACTGCCGCCGGCAAGCCGCGTGTTCTGCTTTTAGATTATTGTTGTTCTAAGAGCTGGGAGCACATAATGTTTGTCTGCCAAAAGCATTCAAACAACTGCTTGGTTAGATGTCCATGAACTTGTTTTAAATGTGGTCTCAATGCCTTATCTTGCGTGACGTTAAAGTGTCTCTCATGGGACATCAAATTGTCTTTGCGTGAAGTTAAAGTGTCTCTCGCGCAAAAGTCAAATTGTCTTCAAAGATTATGTCTCTTCTCCCTAGCCTCCCTCCCAGGATTTTTTTTTTTAAAATAGAAAAGTATTAAAGTATTTCTAAATCACACCTCCACACTCATTTCATTGGTTGGACTCCAAGTTTGCTAACTTCTGCCTCCAATTAGCTTTAATTGAAACCGTCAGCCTAGGAGTTCACAGATTTTTTCCAGGTTACACCTGTGAATGTCTAAATGATGTATTTAGTATGTACAAGAACAATACAGAAATGTGTGCATTATTAGTTAAAATAAATTGTGTTTGTTCATTACAGTAATCCCTCGCTATATCTCGCTTTGACTTTCGCGGCTTGACTCTATCGCGGATGTTATATGTAAGCATATCTAAATACTGTATATACAGTAACGCAGATTTTTCGCTGCTTTGTGGGTTCTGTGTACAATGGGTCTTTTTACTTCCTGTACATGCTTCCTCAGTTGGTTTGCCCAGTTGATTTCATACAAGGAACGCTATTGGCAGATGGCTGAGAAGCTAACCAATCAGAGCACGCAGGTAAGTTTCTGTGTGCTGAATGGTTCAGCAACGGAGCGGCGAATTCGATTCCGCGGCGTTAACCAGGAAGTCTTGTCTCGCTCATTCAGCATCAACGTGTTTCGCTGCGTAAAGAGTTAACTTTTGTGCTCTTTTGTGCTTATCTTTGTGCATAGTCAAGCCCTTCATTATGGCTCCAAAACGATCTGCTCCTGCTACTGCTTCAGGGGCCGTGCCCAAGCGCCAACGGAAGATGTTAACGATTGCCGAAAAGGTAAAAGTTTTGGATATGTTGAAGGAAGGGAAAAGCTACACCGTTGTAGGACGCCATTACGGCATCAATGAGGCTACGATTCTTTTTATTTAAAAAGGAGGAAAGGAATATAAGATCTAAGGCCGCAGTGTCCTTTTAACCAGGGTGCAAAACAAGTTGTAAGTGGATGTAATAAGGCAGTAGTCTGGATGGAATCTGCTTTAGGGATTTGGATTGAAGACTGTCAGAAGAAGAACAACGGCGGTGATACACAGTCGCCTTAAGAGGCTCCTTTAGAAGAGCTGTAACGCTCACCTTTGTTGTGCAGTAAAACTAAACTCATCGTTATCGGACAAGTCGTCGTGTCATTGTTGGTGAGTAACCATAATTAATTTTCTACTTACAGTACTTAGTACATGTACGTATGTTTAGTGTCACTGTACACACATTTACTGTATACAATTTTTCTTGCATTGTACGTATTTATTGCTGGTGGCCTGTCTATCGTAATGGCTGTAACATATGTGATATCGAAGACACTCGATATCTTTAAAATAATATTTAGGTTTTACTGTATATAAACAGTGTGTTTACATACATAATTTCAATGAATCTTACCTAATATCTAAGAGAATACAAAGGGTTTATGCTGTATAACTGTGGTGGGAATATTTATAAACAGTGTGGGAGAGTTTATAAGGGCTTAAAATATATAAAAATAACTATACAAACATATGGTTTCTACTTTGTGGATTTTCACCTATCGCGGAGCTTGCGTTCCAAAACGAGAAGGGATTACTGTATTGTATCTTACATGAAGAGCACACCATATTTTAAGACAATTTATGCTTAAATGAGGTTGTTTCCAAAGGAATCAAACAACTTTTCCTGCTACTGTAAAGGTGCCACTTCTTCAATGACCTTGACATCACCCCCAGAACTTTTCCTATGAAGTTACATCTTTTGAGGGTTCAAAAGAGGTGGGAAATTGAGGGAGCAAGATCTGAACCGTTGGGTAGATGGAGAAGGAGAGTCCATCCAAGCTTTGCGGTTATTTCTTGCGCTTCAAACACATCACTCTACACAATGCTGTTTAGAACACCACCTTCACATGCAAAGGATTGCTTTGCAATGCTGCAAAAGCAAGCTGGAAATTTCAAATTATCCATGGCATAATTTAAAAAAAAAAAATTCTTAAACAAGGGCTTAAACATGTCCAGCACTGGGCTCGAAGCAAGAAACCAGCAAATAACGAGGCCCACTCACAAGCAAATCCACACCTATCTTAGTGGATTATCTTAGACTGCAGGTATGGGGATGTAGGAGGGAAAACCCAAGAAGACATGGATCAGGCATAAGATTTAAACCCAGGACACTGGATCCATAAGCCATTAGCAGTAGCCAACTGTGGACCATCCACATTGCAGATATTTCCTGTTAATTTTGACTAAAGGAATGAAAAGGATGAATTTGTTTTTGGTCAACCATTATATTTCATGGTTGGGAGTTGCCCTTCTAAGCCCATCTTTGAAGAATCTGGCATAAGGCAACAATGAAACTGGGGTGAGATAGAAAATATAATCAAATTTCCAAATCGGGCCAATGTTTAGTCATCCACTAATCGATCAAGAATGACTTTAGAATGAAGGAGAAGTTGGAAAATGAGGAGGAAATCCATGTTAACACGAGGTGAATGTGTAAACCCTTCAGTGTAACAACCACCTGAACCGGGGAGAAGGAGACATTATGCAGCACTGCTACCCTCTGCACCTTGATATGGGCCCAGAAATTCTACGTATCGGGATTTTCTGCCTCCTCCTTTCTCCTAATATCCAAAAAAAAAATCAAATTCTCAACAATAACTCTAATGCATAATCAATATCTAGAAACCTCAATGAAAGAATGTGAGAACTAAAAATGTGTGACTGATTAAAATGAGTAAGAAAGAGAGATGAAAAGCAATTAAAAGACATGAGTTTAGCAACATACACATAACCAATGAGGTCAGCGAAGGGCTGTTTGTAGAAAGCTTCATCTTGCACCCTAGACAGTAAGGTCCAGTTGGAAAGCAGTGAGCAAAAGAGAAGACAAAATGTGGTAAAAGGAAGAAAAAACTGGTTACAGGCTTTTACATTTAAAAGGAAAAAATAACATCTTTATCATTTTAAAAAGAGAAATAAAGCACCTAAAAATATAGAAAATAGCAAATTAAAGAAGGCTATTCACATTCACATATAGGAAAGTGCAACAAATAATGTTGTTAAACAAAAAAAATTACAAAGTTGCAGATACTGATACTGCATATTTCTTCATCTCCTTGATCAGTTAGTTTGAGGGAGACCTAACAAGTCAACCCTGATGATGTAATCTTAATTTAACGGCATGCTCTTGAAAGTGCTGGTTATGGTCATGCATTATGGTATTTATTTTCAGTAGAAACCATCCATCCATTTTCTGACCCACTTTAGATGTCAGAACATATGTTAGCACAATACCAATGGCAATTAAATTACACATCACTGAGATGTGGGAAGAAAAACAAAGTACCCAGAGTAAATACCAGGCCAACACGGACAGAATGTGCAAACTTTACACAGACTTTCAAAAATCAGTGAAAGTCTATCTGGTGTCCAGAGTAGAAGTGGAATGTTAAGTGTGTCACTCTGTAAATGTCAAAATTAAGGTTTACCCCCAGGATAAGGAATCAAAGAACTGGAAATGGGCCTGATATACAGAAATGAAGGCAAATCAGATATGTACGATCCGACTGATCATAATATTAAAAAAAGAGAATGTCTGACTGTCAGTATAACGGGAATCAACAGTTTACGTTACTTTACCTGAAATAATGTATGCTCAGTAGGGCTGTGGAGTCGGTACATAAGACCTTTGAATCGGACTCCAAATTTTAAGGTACAACCGACTTGGACTCCTCTCTTTGTAATTAGACTCCTATATTCATTTTGTTGAATGAAAGCACACAACATACAATATACTTTATCGCCACCATTGTCAATCATCAGGCAACTTTTTAGCACCCTAACCTGTTAAAGTTCGGGTTTAAAGTCTGAGTGTTAGGAGCACATGCTGATAAAGCAATGCACCCACCACATGACAAACCAACTCCAGATCCAGATTAGGACCTGAGTGTTGCCATGCGACGGGTGACACCTCAGCACTACACTAGTTCCGATGGAATGGAGCAGTGTGAGGTTTTTTTTTTATAGTGGCTGGAGTGCCCCCAAGTTTTTTCCCTGCAGGATGGAGGGCCTACATGCAGGGCTGGATGCAGATTAACGTCACACCCAGGACGGAGCAATTGCAGGCCAAGGGCCTTGCTCAAGGGCCCAACAGAGCAGAGTCCCTTTTGGCATTTACGGGATTCTAACTGGCTTTTGCAGATTAGGTATTAAATAATAATTTCAAAATAAAAAGAGCCTAATTTTTTTTTTTAACCAAAAGGCTAGAATAAAAAAATGTTAAATTGAATTAACATAAGTCAAACTGGAAATTTTAACACATTATATTACAATTTACATTTATTTGGAGTCTGTACATTTTTACTGACTCTGACTCCACAGCCCATTTAAATGGCACAGACACCGTGCACCTCCTGTGTATTTTTAGCACATGTAATTTATGCTTGCAAGAAGTGAACCACTTAAAGACGTTTTCACGCTCGTAGTACATTTGCTTTCTGCCAAATCAGGGGATGATTTTGGCTAGGATACTTCACCACTGTGAAAGCTGCTTTGCAGGGAGTCCAAAATATAATGGGATACAATTCTTTGCAGCAGGCCTTTATTCTTCTCCTGTGATCAAATACAATTTGTAACTGGAAGATATGAAACTTGTGCAGGGTAAGACCATTTAAAATTACAAATAAAGCATTATCACTCTGCCAAAGTCTTGCACAAATATGCTTTTAAGTCACTGTTGTCTTTAAAACTCCTTCATTAATTACAGTAACTAGACAGATGAATACATGAACCTTTTCATATTAATATTTTTTCATTTAAACAAAGGCTGCTATATACTTGCAAGCACAAAACTGAAACTATAAGAAAGCATACTGTGCAAAACATAATTTGCAGTTATGAAATGTCATAATTCAACTGTCATTTTATTCTCAATTTCCTCAATCTGTTATTAGTGAAATACATAGAATTAAGGCAAAATATTTATTTGTGACTCACTAGGATTCTGTAGACTTACATATGTGGATGCTTTGTGAAGAGAAAAGAGAAATTTTACCTGTTGTTAACTTTTGTCTTTTCCAGCTGCTCATCCTGTCTGCTGTACCATTCTTCTAGATCAGCTTTTGCCTTTTCTTTCCATTCTGTCTCCTGTATACGTGAATTGGCATCTAATTGCACAAAACGGGTAAATGATATATAAATTGCAAAGGTGTAAGGAAAGAACTACTATAGAGAAAAGGAAAGACAACATAAGTGTGCATCTGTAAAAGAAAAAAAATAAGCTGTGTATGGTTAATAAGTGTCAGGGTATACATCGGAAATGTTGCGTTTCTAAGCATCTTTTTATTTTTTTCAGCATGGACAGAAGTGATGGACATTTAGTGACTTCTTCTCACTGTGGCTATTAGAGAACAATAAAGCACAGTGTTACTTTAGAAAAGAAAAAAAAATTACATGCTAAAAACAAAATAACATTAAACGACAATACCTTATTTTACTACAAAAGCTCCAATGAAACTCTGGACAACTGCAGAACTCTTATGTGCTGTCAGTATTTTGTGTTAGTTCAATAAACTACACAGGAAAAATAATGTTTGGCTCCTGCCAATCTCTCTATATATAATCTTCATTTGGATCTTGATCTTTGTTTGTCCGCGAATGAATTAGAAGAAGCAGCAGCACTAGATGGCAGTAGAGAGACAGCTAAAACATAGGCATTGCATTAAGAATCTCCTCCAGGCTCATACTACTGAAGACTGTAGCTCCAGTCACACCTCAAAACACAGACATTCAAACTAAACAAATTGTTGTGCTTTAAATTAACTAAAGAGATCTTCATTTAGATCTTGATCTATGTTTGTCCGCGAATTCCACGCATGTGTAGACCACCTTCCAGTTTAGTACGTTGTTGTTACTCACAATTGTCAACAATGTGCCGGAATAACAAAAGGGGTGGTGGACAGTGTTACACTGGTTAGCTCCTGAGGCCTGGTTAGAGAATTAGATTGCTGAAGATAAACGGTACGTGCCTACGTAACATATGAATGAAAGAAAGACAGTGGGTAAAATGAATGACAGCGTAACACCACGTTCTGGAAATTATTATTGTTACGTTGTAGGCGGCGAGTGCTGCGCATCTAACAGTGGTACCGTGACTTGCTCACATGTCAGTAAAGTGATCCCTATTTATGCTTTAAAGAGCCTGGATACCTATGTGTCCCCCTTTTTTAACCATTGCTCCGTTTATATTGCCTTACTCTTTGGATTGGTATAAAGCATTCTGCGAGATTGGAGAAAGGTTGAGAAGAGATCGTGAGTGGAAACGACAGCATCCTGAAAATGAGATGGACTGTGAACGGATAGAAGCAGAAATGCTCCTACACCACCACATAATTATGATTTGGACAGTGATTCCGAGTAGGCCGTTCCTATCGAATCAATGTCCAAGGGTTTTCTTTTGTAATTTTGTTTCCCTTATAAAAAAATCATAATGCTAAACAGGGAGCCCTTCACAGACAACTTTAACACGCGCAATGTAGTTGGGTGCACATGGCTAATATATATATATATATACACACACACACACACACACACACACACACACACACATACACCCTGGGATGGATCCTGCCCCCTTGCCTGGCAGGAGGCCATGGGAAAGGAAGGTCAGTGAGGGAGCAGCGATATTCCCATTCAATGCCAGGACTTGGATACAGAAAGACAATTCAGCAGCAGCTACACAGGGGCTGGCATCCCAGCAACCATGGAAGGACACACTGATTGGGCTTGAACACCTGAAAGGACAGGACAGTGGGTGACTGCTTGCTATGGCCTGAGCGTTCCCCCATACACTGGTTGGCAGAATCCTGTCTGGCAAGCCCCAGTATAAATATGGACAGAGCAGCATAAAGTCGTGGTCCCGTGGGCCTGCCAAGTTGGGTTCAGTGGGGGCCCGCCCGAGGGAGGTGTCAGATGTAGACGGCATAAGGACTGCTAGGGTCCTGCCTGACAGGGTAGTGCTTCTGGGAGGCATTAGAATAAACACCAGAAGTACTCCCAAATCCAGAGTTAAAAGAGAGTGCTCCACTTACACCTGGGAGTCTGAGTTGGGAGAAGAGATGGACAACAGTCACCTAGGTGGAGGAGAAGAGAACAGAGCAAATAAAGGAGGGACCGAAAAAGGACTGTGCGTTACCAATGGAGCCCTTTACGGCAGTGTGGGAAAGAAACCGATAAAAGGTTTGCAAGTTGTAAATAAAACAACTGAAATGAAGGTGGAGTAACAGAGACAACTGGTGAGTTGTCTGCTTTGCTGGGTGTTTGAATAAAGACTCTGATACTGAATAAAGACTGAGTACTGTTCCGTCAAGTGCCAAAATAAAAAGATTTCTTTGCTCATTCCGCCTTTGCCTGTCTTTTGTGCAACTCAGTAGCCCACACACGACAAGATACACACTGTATATATAAATATATATCTAATAAGAGATTATCATATAACATATGATTATAGCTTAAGTCAGCAGTGACTTCAGTGAGTAGATAATAGTAGAGGTCACCCAAAGAAGAGCTTTTTTCAGACAGTAAAATCTCAAAGAGTGACTTAAGTAGAGATGGGATTAGAAATCCCATTTTTGGACAATTCTTTTTACAGCCAGTTTCTTAATTAAAGAGTAATATATACTTATAAATCAGCACCTCACTTTTTGTATTCACTTGGTCAATACATGTTCTTTATAAGTAGGAAAGAGCAACACACAGATGAGTACTCAGGCGTGATAGGGGGTATTCCATGAAGTGCGCTTAGCAAATAAGCCTTGTTTAAATCGAGATGCCGGGCTTATCTAAGCCAGTTTCAGTTCCACCAAAGACGATTAATGCAAGTAACACCTGGTAACAAAGAGCCACATCTTAGCTAAAGATGAAGCTCACTGTAGTGTTGTGAATTGAGATTTCATGAAATTTATGAAAGATGAGAAACAAAACCAAAGAGAAAGGTTCCCATATTTTTTTAAGCATATCTAATGTTGCTAAACGCTTGTTTAAATGAACCTTACAATGTTCATTACAAAGTGGTAAAGCTTGATAACCTACACTAACCGTTGAAAATAAATGACATTTGAATTATGTCATTAACACCTTTTTTTTAAAAAGTGAAAGGATTTTTTTTTAGCATATTTAATGTTGCTGCATTGTTAAGTTACACTGTTTAACTTAAATTAATCTGATATTTGTTGCAAAGTGGTAAAGCATTAATAGCTTTATATATTAACTAGCGACTGGGAGCCTGATCGAATCGGGCTACAAATTCTACGTTTGTGAAACCCATAGTTTCTCTGCAAAGAATTATTTGTTTTTTCAAGTCCTTGAAGTTATTTTGTTATCATGGCACTGATTTGTGCTTAAAATAGACCTTTTTGACCGATGTAATGAAGCGCTTCCTGTTTAATCGGGGCTGCGAGACGTGAACTCAGCTCTTTGGCGCACCTCATTTGATTTTTTTCCGGCAAACAAATTTTCAAAACAAATCGGATTTTACGACTCTAATCAGAGTCGGAGTAATAATTATGTTGCCGTGGTCATTTTAGATCTGAGATTGGCTAAAATTTAAACAATGACCGTTGTTAATACCCAGACGTCATTACTCAGTTTGCCAATAGATGTCAGAAGGACGGATGCCAAAACCGAACTGCCCAAAGATAGATTTCGACATACCAAGCAAATGGCGATACGTTCTAAATTACTTACGGTTCCGGAGCTGTCGAAGGGTTTAAGTCGGTTGATGATGTTAGTCCTGGAAAGTACACCCCACCAAACCAACATTCCAAAAACCAACCAAACTTACTGTTATCTGCTCGAACCAACACTGACTTACTATACTCGGCTGTCCAGCGGCATCACTGAAGCATTCGAACATTCTTAGCCAATCATGCAATACTGCTTCCACATTTGCCACATTATGTTCTAACTACAGAGGCAGAGTCCCATTGCATGGTTCTAACTTGTATTGAGTCGAGGTATTGACGCGAACACCATACATACGGGGTATTGACTCGAACACCATACATACGGATAGTATCAAATTATATATATAAGGATAGCATTAATGTTAATTGAAAAATGACAAGAGTTCTTAATCTATCACATTAAAAGTATGGCATTCATCCCCATTGCTCTTTTTGGTCAGCAGAAGACCAAAGAAAAAGATATACCATATATACTCACGTATAAGTCGAGTCTTGAAACCCAAAAAAATCGATCATAAAACCCCAACTTATACACCCATTAAAAAATGCAACACTACATTTTTTTTTTAGGTCTTCTTCCCTCCTCCAATCTCACATCAGTTTCTCAGACGCATCAGATTTTGTTGCAGCAGCACAGTTACCAATTTCTTTCGCTACTTCAACGACATTTAATTTAAAACCAGCGTTCTTCTGATCCAACGCTCCATCGTAGATAAGGGATGCTCTTATGATAAAGATGTACGAGTGTGTGAGATACAAAAAACACAAAGCGATGCAAACATCGCTTCGGAATAGTTCGGGTATTACCGTGTGGTCATGTAAGCACAATAGAAGAGATGTTAGGAGCACGCGCTGATACAGCACATTACCACACCCACATAGAAAAAAAAGGCTGTGTGCTCCGTGGTTACTCTGTGGGCGTTAGCATATCATAATCCTCGACTTATATGGCCGACATTATAAAATACCAGAAGTTATACTGTAAAAGCAAGTCCCAACTAATTCACACGAGAACTTATTCTGCGAGTATTTACGGTATACGGCCGACATTATAAAATACCAGAAATTATACAGTAAAGTCAAGTTCCGACTTATCCGCGAGTATATACGGTAGTAATAAAAAAATGGGTAAAAAGGCTGGTTTCATAATGTTAAAATGATCTGTTACAAAGTGACAAATCTGTCAGTAAATCACTAAAACTAAAGTAGCATAATGATTTTCATAGCAATGTACAAGAAAAAACATTTCTCATTTCTAGGATTCAACACTGATGTCCTCCTGTCCTCATATGCTACGTAAAGCTTTTAAACCACTAGCACAAACAGGGTACTGAAACAAAGCCCTCTGTCATTTTTGATATGTCATGACAGTATTTGTATAAGTAACAAATTAAAAAGATTCAATCATACCCTTCAACAATTTTATGCATCCAACCTGTTTATTATTTTTATAATAGCCCATACTTTTTTTTTATTACCAATATGTTAAAAATACTAAATGTTTTGTTTTTTAAACACTTTGGAAGATAGACAGTTGAAGATTAATACAAAGAAGACAGAATATAGATATTTAATGGTGAGTAGGGTTCAGAAGTTGAAAATAGTGGATACATTTAAATATCTAGGATCAGTGGCAGCCCAAGATGGGAAATTAAGACGCAGAGATAACCCATAGAGAGCAGTATGGATGGAACGATTAGAAGAAGGTATCAGGAGTATTGTGTGATCACAGAATTAAGACAAAGGTTAAAGGTAAGGTTTTTAAGACAGTGGTAAGACCAGCAATGATGTATGGAGCTTAGACATGGGCAGTAAAAGTAAAAATATAAATGTGGCAGAAATGACAATGTTTAGATGGATATGTGGAGTTACAATAAAGGACAGAATAGGAAATGAGACAATCAGAGAGACCACAAATGTGGAAGAGATTTCTGATAAAGCACAGAAAGTAGGTTGAAATGGTATGGACGTGTGATGACGGCAAACAATGAATACAGGTACATCTTAATAAACTAGAATATCATCAAAACTTTAATTTATTTCAGTAATTCAATTCAAAAAGTAAAACTCATGTATTATATAGATTCATTACACATAGTGATATATTTCAAGTGTTTATTTTTAGTTTGCTGATTATGGCCTACCGGTAATGAAAACCCAACATTCAGTATCTCAGATAATTAGAATATTGTGAAAAAGTTCAATATTGAAGACTCATGGTGTCCCACTCCACTAGCTAATTAACCCAAAACACCTGCAAAGGTGTCCTGGGCCTTTAAATGGTCTCTCAGTCTGGATCAGTAGGCCACACAATCACGGGGAAGACTGCTGACCTGAAAGTTGTCCAGAAGACAATCACTGACAGGAGGGGAAGCAACAAAAGATCAATGATAAAGAAGCTGGCTATTCACAAGGTGCTGTATCCAAGCATATTAATGGAAAGTTGAACGAAAGGAAAAGATGTGGCAGAAAAAGGTGCACAAGCAACAGGGATAAGCACAGCCCATTTAAGAATTTGGGGGAGATTCACAAGGAGTACAACTGTCACATTCCTTGTGTCAAGCCACTCCTGGACCAGAGACAATGTCAGAAGCATCTTACATGGGCTAAGGAGAAAATGGACTGGACTGTTGCTCAGTGGTCCAAAGTCCTCTTTTCAGATGACAGTAAATTTTGCATTTCATTTGGAAATCAAGGTCCCAGAGTCTGGAGGAAGAGTGGAGAGGCACAGAATCCAAGTTGCTTGAGATCCAGTGTGAAGTTTCCACAGTCAGTGATGATTTGGGAAGCCAAGTCATCTGCTGGTGTTGGTCCACTGTGTTTTATCAAGTCCAAAGTCAAAGCAGCCGTCTACCAGGAAATGTTAGAGCACTTCATGCTTCCCTCTGCTGGCAAGCTTTATGGAGATGCTGATTTTATTTTCCAGAAGAACTTGGCACCTGCCCACACTGCTAAAAGTACCAATACCTGGTTTAATGACCACGATATCACTGTGCTTGACTGGCCAGCAAATTCGACTGACCTAAATGGGTATTGTCAAGAGGAAGATGAGAGACACCAGACCAAATGATCACCTCCATGCCACGCTACATTGATGCAGTGATTCATGCAAAAGCAACCCCGACCAAGTATTGAGTGTGTACATGGGCATACTTTTCAGTAGGCCAACATTTCTGTATTAAAAATCATTTTTTTATTGGTCTTATGTAATATTCACATTTTTTGAGATACTGAATTTTAATTTTTTTCATTACCTGTAGGCCATAATCAGCAAAATGAAAAGAAATAAACGCTTGAAATATATCACTCTGTGTGTAATGAATCTATATAATACACATGTTTCACTTTTTGAACTGAATTATTGAAACAAATTAACTTTTTGATGATATTCTAATTTATTGAGATGCAGCTATATTTGGGCAAAATAGTGATGGGAATGGAAGTACAGGGGAAGATAAAGTGAGGATGGTCAAAATGGAGGTGGATGGATAAAAATGAAGATTTGAAGGAAAAGGGCTTGACTGGCGAGGAGATGCAGGACCGACCTGTATTGAGAAAGTTGATCTGGCACATCAACCCAACATACAAGTGAGAAAAAAAAGAAGACAGTATTTTGTAATTAAGGATATGCCAGTAAGATAGAACCATTCATTATAAAAACTGGCAAGTCTGGCAAGGTACTCATGACCTTTTCATACAAATGTTAGTGGTTACATTTAATGCATAAAATATGAAGTGTAACAGATGAGTGTCTGTAAACTGCATTTATCCGAAGTTGTATCAGTGGCACTAGATCATGATATGTAGGTTTCCCAAACGTTACAGGCCCAATAGACTGTGCTTGAATTTGAATTAGGGCACTGGCAGGTTCATCAGAAGCTGACTACGTAATATACAAAACATTCCATAGTATCAATGCACAGGTCCATCATTTTAACTGACCCTTATGTGTGTGGCCAGTTGTATTGTACAATCAGGCATTCTGATGAAGGCAAACTCCATCAGCAAGAGTGGTGACATTGGAGTATCATACCAGTGACAGAAGTTGCATCTTTCTTTCTGGTTGCTAAATGTACGGCATATGTTTGCGTGTAAATGTACTGTAAATTCTAGAAATTCTGAGGTATGTTATATTATATTATTGTCAATTGCTGCCAAATGATGTGGATCATATGGCTACTGAATACTTACTTGTTTTAAGTGTTTCTAGTATGTTCAAACTGAGCGATTAAAAGGAAACTTAAAAAAATAGAATAATGCCATTAAATGTTAATTATTCAAACACAAATTCAGATCCATAATGTACTTCAGCTTTTGTCTGCTATCGATTGCCTGCAGCCCCCCCTCTCTTTCTTTATAGTGGACATGTTTCTTTTTTGTGTTATTACAGATCCACTATTATTTCTTGATGGGCTGAAAAGACTGCCAATGTCTCAGCTACATGCTCTTCTAATTTATGACAATTAAACTCCATAAATTTTCCAAACTGTCCCATAATACATCATACATCCCATCAGCTTCACGCTTAAATTCCCAGATACTCAATCTGTAGATATTGCGCTCTCCTCTGTGCATTTTGAGCCCTGATAGATGTTACTGATGATAGATTCTCTAGGCTGCTTAAATCTCACCAATGCATGCATAATCATGGATTTCCTAAACCTATTTTGAGTTAACGAGAAAAACACTTTATGGTCGTGGAAATGACTGAGCCTCGATTGGAAAAGGGTTAAGATGCATCTAAACTGCACTGTCTGCAATATTAGTTTTTCCACAAATAAATAATTATGGAAATACCAACCACGTTAGGAATGTGGGTGATTCATTTTGTCTGTGTGCCCCTGAAAAAGTGATCACTTCTTGAAATAATAATGCAGAAAAAAAGAAAAGTAGCATTTTAAATAACTACTTCATTACAACGCCATAACAATACTTGCCATCTTCTGGGACTCTTCATCACAAAGCCCTCTCGGTCCAGAAGTAGATGGAAAAAGATACAGCACATAGTTTACAAGCTATCAAAGATCTTAGTAATATGGAGACGGATGCTCTTTGCTTTACTGTTGTAAATGTCAGATGACTGCACTGTGAATATTGTGAAAATCTGCTGTTTTTCTACATTTTCATGCTACACAGTCTCAAGACAATGCCTTCGCTCACTGTATTCAAAAACAACAATATTTCCTCAAGTAAACCAATCATGATAATCTAAATACACACCAAGGACTTCCAATCTTTCAAGTTGCTCCTCCCGCCATTTCCGAAGACTTTCTGGCTCTGCCTGTAGCCGATCAACTTGCGAAATTGCTGCATAGGCATCAGAAGGACCATTGCTCTCCTAAAGAATGAGATACAGAAAAAAAAAAACTAAATATAAATCCATAGAAGACAATATGCATGCTAAAAAGTCTGCTAGGGCACAAGCACAATACAATAAATCAAAGATGAAAAAGAAAAGTGACACTAAAAACAAACATCGAATACAAACCTACTAATACCAAGCACCCTTCGTCATACTAGTCAAATAAAGTCGTCGTGGTGGATTCATTGCTGCAGCAAATGGGTTGCATTCTGTACACACTGCAGTACTTTAATTACATGAATGCATTTGGAATTTTTGACTTGCTTACTGCACCTATACAAAATGCATACAATCTTAAACACAGTGGAATGAGAAAGCATTCAAAAGTCTTCACTTTGTGCACACTTCATTGTGTTGTAGATTTAATTTTAAATGGATAAATTTGCAAATTTTGCTCATCAATCTCCACTCAAGTGAAAACATGTTTTCAGAAACGTTTACATGTTATTAAGTAATCAAAAACTGAAATCTCTCATTTATGTAAGTGTTAATTCAATACTTTATAGAAGCCACTTAAGCAGTAATTACAGCTTTGAGTCTACTTGGATGAGTCTCTATAAGGTTTACAGACCTAGTCTGCAAGTTTATTCCATTCTTTCTAACAGATCCTCTCATGCTCTGTTAGACTGGATGGGAAGCACCAGTACGGTCTGCTCACAGATGTTCTCTTTACAGGATTTAAGCCATGGCCTGTGTCTAGTCCACTCCAGGAGAGTCAGAATCTAACTATCCATTACACAAAATTGCAAGGCTCAGTGGCTCTCTCTAAACCAGATATCTCCTCAGCTCTCCATTTCCAGTCTCCTCAGCATGAAGGGATATCCACCCACAGGGCCAGTCAACCTTTAAATTAGGCTTGCAGCCTCAACACCAGTCCTTCGGCATCTATAAGGTGCGCCGCACCGAGCCTTGCTCTTTTCTTCCATAAGCCACAGTCCCTTGGGCTTCTGTGGAAGCTACTCAGAGTTTAAGATCGCTCCTGTTTCCTGGTGCACACAGCAGGAGTGACCTCTCTGCCCCCTCAAGTGTTGGCCACACGCTCCTCTACAGGAAACATTTCCCCAACCACCTGCCTTCTCTCCACAAATGCACTGGCTCTCAACTGATCCTGCCATTCTACATTTTTGTTTTAACCTCCAATTGTCCTTTCTCACCTGTGCTCTAGATATTTTGTACTTCCATTGAATACAGATGCCGCAATCTCAAACTCCATGAGCACTAACAAGGAAATTAACCACCGCAAGTGTTCACATGTGGATACAAGACACCGGCACCAAAAATTGCACTTGCCACGGACCTAACATGTCTCATCACACATGTTGGAAGGTGAACTGTTGCCCCAGCCTGACGTTGCATGCACTCTGGAGCAGGTTTTCTTCAAGGTCTTCTCTGTATTTAGTTGCATTCATCTTTCCCGCAATTCTGACCAGTCTCCTTGTCCCTGCCACTGTGAAAGCTTCCAGTAGCATGATGCTGCCACCACCATACTTCACCATTGGGATGGTATTAGGCAGGTGATGAGCAGTGCCTGGTCTTTTACAGTTCTGCCTTAACAGTTCAATTTTTGTCTCATCAGACCAGAGCAAACTTCAAGCAAGCTGTCATGTGCCTTTTTTCTAAAGACTGGCTTCTGTCTACAAATTCCACCATAAACACCTGATTGATAGAGTGCTGCTGAGATGGTCATCCTTCTGACAGGCTCTCCCATCTTAGCAGAGAAATCTGAAGTTCTGCTTAAGTGGCCACTGGGTTCTTGGTCACCTCTCTGACCAAGGCACTTCTTGCCTGTTTTTTCAGTATGGTTGGACATCCAACTCTAGTGTCCTAGTGGACCCAAACATGTTCCACTTCACAATAACTAAAGACACTTTGCTCATGAGAAGCTTAGAAAATGGTTTATACCATTGCCCTGATCTATGCCTTACCGGTATTTGATCGCAGACCTCTACAGAGAGGTCTTTGCACCTCTTGGTTGTCTTTTGCTTTGCGTCTTCTCCCACCATAACCTATCATCTATGGGGGAGGAGCGAAAGCTTTAGATTCATCAAAAATTTCGATCACCAGTTTTCACCAGACATTTTAGGTTTCTGATACTGAAAACATTGATATCTCGATGATGGTGTTTGTCTGTCTGTGTGCGTGTATGTGTGTGAGTGTGTCATAGTTTCTTGTGGACGGTCTAGAGTTAAAACGGCTGGACAGAAAAATACCAAACTCGAATACCGGAAAATCACTCTCAAATTTCCCCAGTGGTGATAATTATTTAAGCAATACTAAACAAATAAACCAAAAAAAACCACTAGACACTACCTGATAAACAATTAACATTTCCGAAACAGTCCAAACACAGTCCAGTACAGCAGGCATGGATGACAATAGAGAGTAGAATTGAAAACCCTTGTGAACAGTCTTCTGAATGTTTTATCCTACCTGGTCCCGGATGTTGTGTGAAGCTTTGGTGTGACTGGGAGCACTCCCAGGGCAAAGATGTATCCAACCAAGACAAAATCACAGGAACAATCAGGCATCGGACAAGCACATAAATCCAGAAAGTGATTGTATTTGTAATGCAACAGATGAGAAGCAAATAGACACAGATGATCGTGATGTCCTTTGGCATCTTCCTGCTGATTTTTAAAACAAGCACCCAGTCATCCTTCTTCCCAGCAACCCCAAGCCCACTCTGAAGCTGCCGAATGGTGTAATACTACTGGAGTTTCTGGGATTTGTAGGCTGTATAAGTAGCACTGCTACAAGCTCATTAGATCATAAGGAGTCACATGACCTAATGGAATGATAAATGTGTTTTAGGAGAGTTTTAGATTCTGAGGAATATACAGAAAATGTAAGAAAGTATATTATTAAGATTAGAATGTATATGTTTAAGCTAATATTAAGGATAATTTAACCAGTTTGTATATGTAGTAAGAAAATTTGAAATGGTGGCTTGGGACTTTAAGATTAACATTTTTAATAGTTAGCTAAAATTATCTAACTAGGAACCAGATCGGGGGAGCTAATCAATCCAGTGGCTTTATTGTTACATAATTCATACATCTTATATAAAGTAGCCATCAAAGGCACCCCATAAAGGAAAGGAGTTTAAAAAACGATTGATCGATAGATTGATAGATACTTTATTAATCCCAAGGGGAAATTCACATACTCCAGCACCAACATACTGATAAAGAACAATATTAAACTAAAGAGCAATAAAAATGCAGGTATAACAGACAATAACTTTGTATAATGTTAACTTTTAACGTTTAAAGGTGGAATTGAAGAGTCGCATAGTGCGGGGAGGAACGATCTCCTCAGTCTGTCAGTGGAGCAGGACGGTAACAGCAGTCTGTCGCTGAAGCTGCTCCTCTGTCTGGAGATGACACTGTTCAGTGGATGCAGTGGATACTCCATGATTGACAGGAGCCTGCTCAGAGCCCGTCGCTCTGCCACAAATGTCAAACTGTCCAGCTCTGTGCCTACAATAGAGCCTGCCTTCCTCATATCCAGAAACATCACAACTGCTAAAAAGAGACCTTGATTTGAATAGGTTTTTTTCCATTTTTAACAAGTATGCCTGGTTTTCCTGCAAATGAACATAAGTAATGATTTAAAAAAATTTTTGGTACTAACTTGATGAAGGGTTTTTGATGTTTACTGACATTTAGCAATGGCTGATTAGTGTTCATATAATGAGCTGTGTTCGTTCAGTGCTACTGATTCGAGTGTAAACTGCCATATCTGTGGCTCAGCAAGAGAAAACTTTCAAGGAAGTCCTTGGATTGTGCTAGAGTATTTGTGCGGTTCTTTCAAAGGCAGTTATCTGGGTGCAGAGCACCACATCCATAAACCACCAGCAGAAGTGTAGCTCTGGAAGTAGCTCTTTGCTTTTGCTAAGGTATTCAGAAGTGTAGCTCTTCCAAGGGAAGTGATTCAGGTGCAGACTGTCATATCTGTACCTCGGTATGGGCAGCACCCTTGACCTCTGTTAAGGTATACTTGTTTAGAACTTGATCTGTAACATGACAGGGGCAGTGGGCCTTGGCCACTGTTGTGTCTGAGACGTGTAATGAGTGAAGGTTAAAAGAGGTAAGTATTGCAGAGTGTACAGATAAAATAATGCTAGTAATTTAGCATAATTTGCTAGTGTCCACCAATATAAAAAGAATATTTCATGAACATTTTTTCATGATAAAACACTGAGGAGACCTAGTCCCCAAAATCAACAGCCAGGCATTGGCCCACACAGTCCCAAAAGTGAGGCTAAGGCTTACAAACCATAAATATTGAAGCAGGAGAGAAAAAGTTTAAAAAAAAAAACAAAAAAAAAACCACAATCTCTGACCCAAGAAAACTTAAATTTCTTTTAAAGTTTAATTATTTATTGTGGAAATGAAAAACCAATAAATAAATAAAACAAGTTGAAATGAACAGATCAGAAAAACAGAAACCAGACAGTGTATCTTAAATTAATAGCAGGGGGTCAAAACCAGGATTTCCAAAAACAAAGAATCATAGAAAACACAAACCAAAACACAGGAATAAACCTGTGCTAAAGCAGCCATAGCGAATGCTGCCTTTTTTAACTGCTGCAGGGGGTCATTCCCAAGCTGAATAAGGTGGTCCCAACCTCTGAAGCTCCAGAAAATGAGGAATGGGCAGAAAATACAGAAAACTATCACATACATTAACAACATACTGTAAGACAGAAATACTTATAATAATTATTAAACAAAATAATTTTCAATAAATAAAATGTAATCAATAATCTAAAATATCAAATAATATTTAAAAGACAGCAAAAAGATTCAATACAAAGAAAATAAACTTGAGCCAGGGATAAAACCCTGGCTAAACCATGACAGCTCAATAGCCAGGTTATCTCCCCAATCATATTCAAAGAAGACAGGCAATGCAACATGGGAGCTATTTGGCCTTTTGTTTTCATTTTGTTTTTTTTAATCTTATGAATACCGGAGTATAAGAAGGCTGACAAAAAACTGCCAGTGTTCTTTCTCCAGTTCTCCTGCTAAAACAAAGTGCAACTTAATTGTATAAAGAATCGTTTCTTCATAGATTTCTTTTATCCATTCCATCTCCCAAATTCTACCCTGTTTATCCAGTATTATTTAATAAAATATTTTGGACTAAAGCAATACAGTTTCTTCCCTGGATATCCTCCCCCAAGACATTTTGCAAAGAAGCGTTTCAGTGATGAGTCAGAATTATTCTCGACTTGTCTCATGGATGTACCCACGCAATTCAGTCTTAGCTGGCATTTGGAGTTGAGAGCACAGATGTGAACATCCCACAGAAATAGAATGCAAAAGACAAATACAATATTGTGCACATTGAAAGGATTCATTTACAATAACTGAAATATGTACGTAATGTTAAGTTTATTCCCATTACAAGGGTTAGTTTTTAAAATGAAAAGCACATTTAAGGCAAATCAGCTGTATTGCTGCATGGCATGGCGCTGTTATTACTGCTTTAGGGGAGGAGCTGTGGAGGCTTCTGGAAATCTATTTGGCATTTGTGAAGGCTTATTAGAGCAATTTGTTTCCCTTACTAAATGGCACTTCTAATGATAACTTGCTAATAAGTACAAGTCTACTGTATGCAGCCTTGTATTTATGCTTTCAATCACAAGCCTACAAAAGAAACGCACATGGCACCCTAGCGATTAGGCAACAGTTAAACACAGAATATAAGGAATTTCACAAATGAGAGGTGATTTCTCAGCCCATCACGTTCATTTGACTAGCTAACAGTGGTCCCAATATCTGTTCCAGATACTCTTTAAAAGTTGTCATGATTTCTGCTTCTGCAACATATTGGTCACCGGAGAATGGTGACATGTTGTATTTGGATTAGCACATACAAACTGGAATTATCGTATTATCAATTATCAGCTGTACAGGTTGAGTATCCCCAATCCAAAATCCAAAATGGGAGTCCCCCATGAAGCATATAGCACCACAAAGCAACTACACACGAAAAGAAAATGATGCACGTCCCAACGATGTGTTTGTTTGTTGGACATGCAGGGATTCTGAGGAATACCCTGTGAAGCATCAAGTGCGACAAGCTTTGTCCCAATTGAAGCAACACGCTAACACCTATGTTCAAAAGTGCTGTGCGGCACTGTCAAAATTACAGATGACTTGTGTGTTTAATTGAATGTCACTGCTTACAGCTAACAAAAGCAGCATTATTTTCGCTAGGTGCTCTTATTGCATTATGAATTCGGTATAAAGTTTTGATTATGTTAGGAAAACCAGTCACTGGCGCAAGTAACCGTTTTATGTTGGCAAAAACATGTTCTGTTTTATGTATGTACACTCACACTGCAACAAAATGAGTGTAGCAACTAATCGATTGCTTAATGACTTCCATCGCAGAAGGCATGATGGAGGCATGATGGAGTGAAGCTTGATTAAGATATTCCTGACCAACTAACCAGTTCCCTGAGAATGAAAAAAAAAATCTTCAGTGCAAAAACACAGCAAAGAGCCTCTTAAAAGACAACTAAAATAAAGCCTGTATATCATTTCAGGTGCAGTATGTTTTTACTGTCAACATGGCTGCATTTCTCCGCTTGATCAAGGGAGTCCCCAAGATATATATACTGTATATTATAAACATTCCAAAATCCATAAATATCCAAAATTCAAAGTACTTCTGCTCCCAGGCATTTTGGATTAGGGATACTCAACATCAGTACACATAACAACAATCACCCTACAAACACTGATTCATTACACAGTTCAGGGTCACAGGGTCTCTATCCCAGTATCACTGGACACAAGACATTTAATTGTCCAGGATGGAAAAATAGTTACTGGTAGGATACTTTCCAAAAAAAAAAAAAGTTGATCATGCAGCCACTTAAAATAATAAATGGTATAGATAAAGGGTGCTATATATAATAAGTTAACTTTATTGTCATGTGTACATAAATAAAATAAAGTACATAAATATATGTTGCCATGCAGCCATTTTCAAAGCTTTAAGCGTTCCCAGGTGCACAGTGGTCTCAACAATTTGAAAAGGGAAAAAGTTTGGAACCACCACAACTTTTCCTAGAGTTGGCTGACAGTCCAAAATGAAAAACAGGTAAAGATGGGCCTTGGTCAGAGAGGTGACCAAGAAACCAATGGTCATTCTAACAGAGCATTCTAACAGTGGAAGTCCTCTGCTGAGATGCGAGAATCCATCAGAAGGACAACCATCTCAGCAGCAGTCAAGTAAAATGCATATGAGGGCCAAATTGGAGTTTGCTAAATGGCATTTAAAGGCCTCAGATAGCATGAGGAAACATATTCTATGAACTGAAAAAACAAAGTCTTAACTCTTTGGACAGAACTCTGAGAACTATGTCTACAGAAGACTAGGTACCTGATTAATACCATACCTATGGTAAAACATGGTGATCAGCAGCATCATACTGGTCAGAATTGAGGGAAGAAGGAATACAGCCAAATACCGAGATGTCCTTAAAGAAAACATGTTCCAGGAGTGCATATGACCTCAGACTTTCAACAAGACAAAGACCTGAAGCATACAGCCAAGGCAATGCTGGAGTGCCTAAAAGATGAGCCTTTGACTGTCCTTAAATGGCTCTGCCAAAGCCCAGACTTATACCCCATAGATCATCTGTGGAAGGTATGGCAGTTTACAAAAGCTTCCCATCTAGTCTAACCATGCTTAAGTGGACCTGACAGGAAGGATGGGATAAACTGCCTAAATCCATGTATTGAAAGCTTGCAGAGACTTACTCAAGAAGACTCAAAGCTGGGATTTCTGCCAAAGGGGCTTCTACAAAGTACTAAATTAAGGGCTTGAAAAAAAAAATTGTCTCTGTGTCAAACAGAAATGCTCTCTTCAAGTACATAACCATACCACACACAGGACAATGGAATCAAATTAAGAAAATATGAAGAACCCATGGTTGGTTTATTACAATTCAATAATTTTTTCAGATTTGAAACTGAGTACTACATACAATGCTCTAGAATCAGCCGAATCGTTCTTCTCTGGACTTTTTCCTAGTGCTGCTTCTGTATGTCATTTTTGTAGCCTGGGGACCAAAACTGCACAGTACTGCAGATGAGACCTCACCAGCATTATAAATCTTTGGCATAACCTCCATGGATTTGTGCTCCACACATCAGGGCGCTATATAACCTGACATTCTATCAGCCTTCTGCACTGCTTATGAACACTGGAGGTTGATAGTGGTGAGTCCCCTATGACTCTTAAATCCTAAATTGTAATTTCAATTTTCAGACCTCCCATTGTGGATTCACACTTAATATTATGCACGTAAACATCTTATCTCATGTGGACTAATAATTTATGACTCAAATATATCTGTATACTGCGGTGGGCTGGTGCCCTGCCCGGGGTTTGTTTCCTGCCTTGCTCCCTGCGTAGGCTGGGATTGGCTACAGCAGACCCCCGTGACCCTTAGAATGTTACTTCTGCATCTTATCGATTGCTAAATGCAAAAGACGCCTAGGACAACATTCACCACTGACATTACTAATTTTCAGTAAGCTTTCTAAGACATACACATATACATATATATATATATACATATACATACATATATATATATATATATATACATATACATATATATATACATATACATATACATATATATATATATATATATATATATATATATATATATATATATATATATATATATATATATATATATATATATATATATATATATACACACACACACATATACACATACATACAGGGAGTCATCGAATGATTTCTCAGTTTTTTTATTTTTAACAAATTTGCAAAAACCTCAAGTAAACCTTTTTCACGTTGTCATTATGGGGTGTTGTGTGTAGAATTCTGAGGAAAAAAATGAATTTAATCCATTTTGGAATAAGGCTGTAACATAACAAAATGTGGAAAAAGTGATGCGCTGTGAATACTTTCCGGAAGTACTGTACATACAGGTAGTTCCCAGGTTACAGACATCCGACCTATGACTTACAAACGAGGCTGCAGCTGTGACGCATTAATATTAACTTTCCATTAATATGCTTGGATACAGCACCCTTGTGGACAACTACAACAACAACAACAACATTTATTTATATAGCACATTTTCATACAAACAGTAGCTCAAAGTGCTTTACATAATAAAGAATAGAAAAATAAAAGACACAATAAGAAAACAAAATAAGTCAACATTAATTAACATCGAATAAGAGTAAGGTTCTTTGGCCAGGGGGGACAGAAAAAACAAAAAAACTCCAGACGGCTGGAGAAAAAATAAATATAAAAAATAAAATCTGTAGGGATTCCAGACCATGAGACAACTGTCATGTCAGAAGTCTTCCCCACGATTGTGTGGCCTACTGAACCATGGGTCTACAATATTGAACTTTTTCACAATATTCTAATTACAGAGATACTGAATTTTGGGTTTTCGTTAGCTATAAGCCATAATCAGCAAAACTGAAAGAAATAAGCACTTGAAATATATCACTATGTGTAATGAATCTATATAATATGAGTTTAAGTTTTTGAATTGAATTACAGACAGTCCCCAGGTTACGTACGAGATAGAGACTGTAGGTTTGTACTTAAGTTGAATTTGTATGTAAGTCAGAACAGGTACATTATTTTAATACATGCTATTGTTGACCAACTGTAACCAAGTGCTCTGCCAATGAATGATGGAGTTTCACCTCTCCATTAATTAATTAATGATATTAGATATAACATAATATATCCCTCCAACACTAAGGATCCTCCTAAACCCCAGCATCCTGTTATAAACAATTTAAACTCTTTCACTGGGATAGATTTACCTGATTTACAAAAAATAATCTCTCAATTAAAATCCTCCACCTGCATCCTTAATCCAATAACAACAAGGTTTTTCAAAGAAGTATCAGGTGTGCTAATTGATAATGTTCTGGACATAGTAAATTCGTCATTAGATACGGGGGTCTTCATAGACTGTCTTAAGACTGCTGTAGTTAAACCCCTTCTTAAGAAACATAATCTTGACCCCTCGGCTCTTGAAAATTTTAGACCCATCTCTAACCTGCATTTCTTAAGTAAAGTTCTGGAGAAGGCAGTCATTATGCAGTTAAATGACCACCTCAATAAACATGCTATTCTTGATAAATTTCAGTCGGGTTTTAGAACAAATCACAGCATGGAAAAATAGTTACTGGTAGGATACTTTCCAAAAAAAAAAAAAAAAGTTGATCATGCAGCCACTTAAAATAATAAATGATATAGATAAAGGGTGCTATATATAATAAGTTTATTTTATTTATGTACACATGACAATAAAGTTAAGTACATAAATATATGTTGCCATGCAGCCATTTTCAAAGCTTTAAGCGTTCCCAGGAGCACAGTGGTCTCAACAATTTGAAAAGGGAAAAAGTTTGGAACCACCAGAACTTTTCCTAGAGTTGGCTGACAGTCCAAAATGAAAAACAGGTAAAGATGGGCCTTGGTCAGAGAGGTGACCAAGAAACCAATGGTCATTCTAACAGTGGAAGTCCTCTGCTGAGATGCGAGAATCCATCAGAAGGACAACCATCTCAGCAGCAGTCAAGTAAAATGCATATGAGGGCCAAATTGGAGTTTGCTAAATGGCACTTAAAGGCCTCAGATAGCATGAGGAAACATATTCTATGAACTGAAAAAACAAAATCTTAACTCTTTGGACAGAACTCTGAGAACTATGTCTACAGAAGACTAGGTACCTGATTAATACCATACCTATGGTAAAACATGGTGATCAGCAGCATCATACTGGTCAGAATTGAGGGAAGAATGAATACAGCCAAATACCGAGAGGTCCTTAAAGAAAACATGTTCCAAGAGTGCATATGACCTCAGACTTTCAACAAGACAAAGACCTGAAGCATACAGCCAAGGCAATGCTGGAGTGCCTAAAGGATGAGCCTTTGACTGTCCTTAAATGGCTCTGCCAAAGCCCAGACTTATACCCCATAGATCATTTGTGGAAGGTATGGCAGTTTACAAAAGCTTCCCATCTAGTCTAACCATGCTTAAATGGACCTGACAGGAAGGATGGGATAAACTGCCTAAATCCATGTATTGAAAGCTTGACCTGGAGAAATGACCACCTCAATAAACATGCTATTCTTGATAAATTTCAGTCGGGTTTTAGAACAAATCACAGCACAGAAACTGCACTCGTTATAAAGTAGTAAATGATTTGCGAGTGAATGCAGACAGAGGCCATTTATCTGTTCTCATCCTCTTAGATCTGAGTGCTGCATTTGACACCATTGATCATAATATTCTTAGAAATCGCCTTAGTCAATGGGTGGGCCTCTCTGGCAGTGTCTTAAATTGGTTTGAATCCTACCTGACAGAGAGAAAATATTTTGTTAGTTGTGGGAATTACAACTCGAAGACACATGATATCCAATATGGTGTTCCACAAGGCTCTATCCTGGGTCCGCTGCTCTTCTCAATCTACATGCTTCCGTTAGGTCAGATTATCTCAGGGCACAATGTAAGCTACCACAGCTATGCTGATGACACACAGCTGTACTTATCAATAGCACCTGATGAACCCGATTCTATTGATTCACTAACACAATGTCTGACTTGTATCTCAGAACGGATGAATAGTAACTTTCTCAAGTTAAATAAAGAGAAAACTGAAATCTTAGTGATTAGCAATAATGGATACAATGAGGCTATTAGAAATAAACTGAATACATTAGGATTAAAAGTCAAGATGGAGGTAAAAAGCTTAGGGGTAATTGTTGACTGTAATCTGAATTTTAAATCGCATATTAATCAGATCATTAGGACAGCATTTTTTCACTTAAGAAACATAAGTAAAGTTAGACCTCTTATATCACTGAAAGATGCTGAGAAATTTGTTCACGCGTTTGTTTTTAGTCGACTAGATTACTGTAACGCACTCCTCTCAGGACCACCTAAAAAAGACATAAATCACTTGCAACGAGTGCAGAATGCAGCTGCTAGAATCCTAACTAGGAAAAGAAAATATGAACACATTTCTCCAGTTTTAATGTCACTACACTGGTTACCTGTGTCATTCAGGATTGACTTCAAAATTCTGCTTATGGTTTATAAAGCCTTAAATAATCTCGCCCATCTTATATTTCGGAATGTCTGACACCTTATATTCCAAATCGTAACCTCAGATCCTCAAATGAGTGTCTCCTTAGAATTCCAAGAACAAAACTTAAAAGAAGTGGTGAGGCGGCCTTCTGCTGCTATGCACCTAAAATCTGGAATAGCCTGCCAATAGGAATTCGCCAGGCAAATACAGTAAAGCACTTTAAAACACTGCTGAAAACATATTACTTTAACATGGCCTTTCTATAACTTCAATTTAACTTAATGCTGATACTCTATATGTTCAATTCATTATAATAACTATTCATGGTGGCTCTAAAATCCGTACTGACCCCTACTCTCTTTTCTGTTTCTTTTTCCGGTTTCTTTGTGGTGGTGGCCTGCGCCACCTCCACCTACTCAAAGCTTCATGATGCTCCAACAATGATGGATGGATTAAAAGGCAGAACTCTACGTGACCATCATCATCATCAAGCCCTTCCGTGAGAACCCTAAATCCAAAGAGGACCATTTCATTTATGTTAGGTAGAATGCCCAGATTTTACCCTACAGATTTTATTTTTTCTCCAGCCGTCTGGAGTTTTTTTGTTTTTCTGTCCCCCCTGGCCATTGAACCTTACTCTTATTCAATGTTAATTAATGTTGATTTATTTTGTTTTCTTATTGTGTCTTTTATTTTTCTATTCTTTATTATGTAAAGCACTTTGAGCTACTGTTTGTATAAAAATGTGATATATAAATAAATGTTGTTGTTGTTGCTCTCTCTGACCTTTTTATTATTTCTACTTTATTTTCAATGGTGATGGTTTTTCTCTTCTTTACTGTATCACCAAGCACTTGCCTTGCATCAGATTTGTGTTTCAGAGACATTCTTGAAGCGTGAAAACAAAAGGTTAAGATGAGCTCTTCCGCACAGCACTGTACAGCTATCAAAGCAGGAAGGCACCCGTCCTCAGCACGTCTGATGTATAGGGTGCGCCAGATATAATTATGCAAATTTCATTACACTATAACTTATTCAGTTTATTACACAGAAAATCACCTGAAAAATCCCGGACCATTGAGAAGTGTGTGAACTGAAAACATGAAGAATCGTCTTCACGCCGAACTGGAATCGTCCCTACATAAATCAAAGTCATCCAGACGATCTGGATCTGCATAATCAGATCTGGGCCATCCTGTACTGACAAGAGACAACTTCCTGCTATATGTGTAACAGTACAAGCAGGCTTGCTATTGAGAATGAATGGGGGCAGCGACGGGAGGTTCATCACCAGCCCACCTCACAGTCACCTCCACTACAGCATGCTGCCTGCGTCTGCAACACCACCGCCCCCATTCAACACGCAGCCATCCAAGGCACACTACAATGCTACCTCCCGCCGCCTGTTCACCCTCAATGTCCTCCGTTCAGCCACAACCGGATCACCGCTTGCAGCATTACCAGCCGCTCACCTACAACGAATGGGGCAGCCGTGTGTGGTAGGCAGGCAGTGAAACTGCTTGCCGCCGGGAGCCGGCCAAGGGACACTACACTGCGCGAGCAGCGAAATCGCCCCCCTCCAGCCACCGCTTGCAGCGTCCCCAGATCGAAGATGACGGAGCGGCAGTTACTGAGGGGCATCCGTCGCAGCTGCCGCCCTGTTCATATGTCGTAGCTCGGATGTCCGTAACCTGGGGGCTACCTGTACTGAAATAACTTCTTGATGATATTCTAATTTATTGAGATGCACATGTATATATATCTATATACTACTACTATATCTATATACTATTTTATTTTCTATTATTCTTTCTTCTATTGGTTGTTATACTTTAGCAAACATGTTGCTTTCAAATTGATATTCTTGATATTTACAGTGACTGAAGTAATAAAGGGTGCGTAATGGAGGGGGGAGATTGCCTTTTGCTCCACCCTGCAGGGATATCAAGGCTGACAGGTTGCACCTTAAAAGGATGAACAAGTACGAGAGAAGTAAGACATTGTTGGTTGGAATGAGGCATATAACTAACATGTGTACGTGCCTTCATGTATTTCGGGGACATCCACACAAAGTACCAAAGACAGAGAGTTGCCATGTGCAGTATTAGAGAGTAACTGAAGTACAGAAATATCTCATACTGTATTTATGTGGAAAGGATCTCATTTAATAGGAGTGAATTTGTGTTAATATTAAAATGCCTAGATGACCAATCTAATAACAAACATGGGCAGTCTTAGTTATCTCTCAAGAATATGTGTTATGTCATTTTCTAACCAAATTTATCCAGACTAGGGTTGCAGATAAATAAACATATAAATAAATAATCAACAAGAAACATTTTTCATGAAGCATTTAATATAGTACAATCACACATAACTGGGTTTTTTTATTTATTTATTGCTGAATTTCATAACACATTTATTTATAAACATATTTATTTATTTATTTATTTTTGTCTGAAATATTCCACCATCACAGGTGGCCGGGACCTACCCAAGCAGCATCAGATCAGATCATCTCAGGGCCCACACAGGGTTAATTTAAAGTTGTCAATTATATCTAGCCTGTATGTCTTTCATGATGTAGAAGGAAAACTCATGCAGGAATAGCAACAATGTGGAAAAAAAACCACAGCCACTAGGACAATGATTTGAACACAGGACACTGGATCTTTGAGGTAACGCTGCACAAAGGTACCATTTATCATAAAATATAACAGCTTCAAATTTGTATGGTCCTGTCACATTTATATGGATTACCACAGCAACTTACGATTTATGCTGTTAGATTTATGCATTTTCACATTTTTCTAATTTAAAGTGTCATTGTCATTCCTTGTTTTAAATTTAATGTCAGCTGCTGTTAATACATTTTAAAAGTGACCTTACCTGGTACATCTGTCCATTCAGATCTCCATCAATAGAATCTACAAGGGAAAGAATGAAACGCTGATAAGTTATTAACATATGCCAAACCTGGAATTAAGTGATTTTGGACATTTATAAATAAAACAGATATTATTCAAGTGCATAAGATATTATTCTTTAAGAAAAAACTTTATTAGGTAAAGAATGAAGTGATGATTCTGGGCAAAGGCCCTGCAGTTATGAAATGAGAATTCCTGCTTTAAGGGGACTTCTCACATACATGAACTTTAAACATGACAGCCCTTTCATACTGCACAGTACTGATTTGAAATTAAAGAAACTAGAAAGTTTGTTCCATTTACAAGACATTTCAAAGTATATTTTTACGTGGGGGTTAAATATTTTGTATAAGGAACCAGCAACATGTAAACAATCATATGGAAATGTGAACTTATGTGTCAAATTATAACTCTTCAAAACTGTCAGACTTTATTTTCATCTTATTTTTGGTGTACACTGCTACCGTTGGAAAGTCATGTGGAGGTCGCTGTACATCTAGAATGTCTGCTAGCACAACAGAAAAGCTCTGCAGTTTATTCTATTTTTTAGTGTTATGTTGATGGCTGGTGCTTACACGTTGGAAGGTGGGATTCCAAATGTGCAGCATGCTACTCCTGTTTGCTACTAGGAATCCTTTTTTTTTCTATTCTACCTCTCTTTCTCCATCTTATGGTAGATGTGAAGTAAATTATAAAGCAAGTAATTCTACGTCAAATTAGTACACTTTTGGACTTCATTGTCACAGATTTTAACGAAACTTGGCATGCTGATTTGGTCACATGAGGAAACCATGGAGCTGAAATTGCACCTGTCTTGGATCAATATTTAGGGAGACTTAAGCTGACAAAGTTTGAACATATTTGGTTTGGGGGGGATTATGACTTTGACTAGCTATATCTCCCTAAATATAGGTTGTACAGAAATTGTTATATCGTTTTAAAACTCCTTTTCCAACTCTATATTTTGCATAAATACTATGCTATCCACAAAATGAAAAATTAAAATGTCATGAGTGATTATAATAATAAAAATTAAATAGTGAAAAAACCTATATTTTAAAATTCGTCAAAATTTTCTGGAGATGTTCAAAAAATTATAAGCTAGCTTTAGTACAAAAAATGACCAATTTTAAAACATAGGTTTTATCACTATTCAGTTTTTAATATTATAATCATGGACGCTATCCAATGACCTGAGACGAAGACTGGACTCCTTTGGTACTGTGTCTCTTTGGAGAATCCTTGGGTGCTGCTGGTTTGACTTTGTGTCGAATGAGTAGTTGCTCATGGAGTCCTAAATGAGACACATTACCTGCATGGTGAGGGACTGTCAGTTACGGCCATGTGGCGCGATTCCCAGAGGGTGATCCAGCTCACAGGATCTCAGTGTTGATGACACGAGTAGCTGTATCAGGCCAAGGGAACGCCCACGTAACACCTGGCTGCAGCAGATAGATGGTCATTTCCAGAGGGTGGGACTGGACCGCATGTCTGTCTGGGGGGTTGCCAACAAGCATCCTGAGCTGTTTCGTCATGTGGTGGGTGCGACAACGTGCTGTACCAGTGCATGCTCCCCAACCTCACCTTACCTGACCTGAATTTTCTACAGATACAGTGCCCTCCCATAATGTATGGGACAAAGACACATTTTTCCATATATATCCAGAACAATTATGGATGAATGAATTAAAGCATACTTTTAGCAAGTATTCCCTCAATGGTGCATTGAAATGCTGGACAGCCCTTTATATCTTTTTACTGCCAATTAACATGCTGGCTGATAAATTCCAAGTCTAACACACTAAACAATTTATTCTTGCCAGTTAAGCTATGCCATGTGAAGGGCTGTTTGTGAGACACGGACTGTGGTACAGCTGGCATCCACATATGTGTAGATATAATGGTGCCAAAACTGATATCCCCAAGCCATTCTTGACAGTTATGATATACCATTTCAAGGCTTGTGTGTGATGCATGATTTGTGGTACTGCTGGTATCTACATATGTATTTTACATAATGGTGCCAAATGTATGTACCCTAAGGAAAAACTACTCAGACTAAGCTGATTAACTACACATGTATGTCTTTGAGAAATTAAAAAAAAAAAAAAAGGAAAACACAAACAGAAAAATCCAAATAGATGCAGAAGATAGTGTTAACTTCACATAGACAGCAATCAGGTTTTTAGTCTGAATCCAAAATCCTGGAGCCATGAGACAGCAGTGCAGACTACCGTGCAACTGTGCCAGTCACAGGTAGGTGTGCCAAAATTACTCGCTGTGAATTTATAATTCTAGTCTGTGCCCCAGGGTATGAAGTCTATAAGGCTATGTCAACATTTGCTATGTTTTAATTTAAAAATGCCATTTTTAAACCACAATGATCTCCATCCACACTAGTATTGTCACATTGATTGCAAAAATATCTCAGTCCACACTAAAATTACCAAAAACGCATATGAAACAAAAATTTGTCTACACTGGAGGCATGTATACATCAGCAGAAAAATCCCTTAAGGGGTGGGTAACAACGACAGGCAAACGATTTATCATAAAATTATGTTATTGGTCTTTTTCGTATGTACAGTCATGTGAAAAAGTAAGTACGTCCCATTGAAAAAGTTTACTATTTCAATGTGTTTGAATAGGCAACAGTAGATCTTGTTCACAGATAAAGATGATATACTTCAATAAAACACAAGAAAATTTTGCCTTTTCAATTATTTATTCAATACAAATATCAATGGATGTATATATCACCGCCATGCTTCACTGTGGGGATTGTATTGGACAAGTGATGAACAGTGCCTGGCTGTCTCCACACACTGAGGAGAGGCAAGACACATGACAGCCCGCATGGAGTTTGCTAAAAGACACCTGAAGGACTCTGAGATGGTGAGAAATAAGATTCTTTGGTCTGATGAGACCAAGATAGAACTTTTTGCCTTAATTCTAAGCGGTATGTGTGGAGACAACCAGGCACTGTTCATTACTTGTCCAATACAGTCCCAACAGTGAAGCATGGCGGTGGCAGCATCATGCTGTTGGGGTGTTTTTCAGCTGCAGGGACAGGACGACTGGTTGCAATCGAGGGAAAGATGAATGCGGCCAAGTACAGGGATATCCTTGACAAAAACCTTCTCCAGAGAGCAAAAAACCTCAGACTGGGCCGCAGGTTTACCTTCCAACTAGACAATGACCCTAAGCACACAGCTAAAATAACGAAGGAGTGGCTTCACAACAACTCTGTGACTGTTCTTGAATGGCCCAGCCACAGCCCTGACTTAAACCCAATTGAGCATCTCTGGAAAGACCTAAAAATGGCCGTCCACCAATGTGTACCATCCAAACTGGCAGAACTGGAGAGGATCTGCAAGGAAGAATGGCAGAGGATCCCCAAATCCAGGTGTGAAAAACTTGTTGCATCTTTCCCAAGAAGACTCATGGCTGTATTAGCTCAAAAGGGTGCTTCTACTAAATACTGAGCAAAGGGTCTGAATACTTAGGACCATGTGAATACTTTCCGTACCCACTGTATATAAAGAGACAATGTTTTCACTTTATGTTAAACTAAGCATTACACTAATCAAATCTTTTCTGCAAAAATTACCACTTTTAATACTCAATCAAACAGAATGGACAACCAGTTATGAAATGTGATAAAAAAAAATTTTTAAAAATCTGCATTCCTGCCTCAAAGCTGAGAACCATAGTCTGAGGTCAGGGTTCTCAGCCAGATTAGAGTGGAGTGCCATCTTCAGGTTGAGGATGAGGTGCTGCCGATAGTGGACAAGTTTAAGTATCTTGAGGTTTCTTTCATGAGTGATGAAAAAAGAAGAGAGAGCAGGAGTTTGATAGGCAGATCAGAGAAGAGTCTAGAGTTATGCAGATGTTGTTCTGATCAGTCGTGGTGAGAGAGCTAAACTGAAAGGCAAAACAATTGATTTACCAGTCAACCTACTTTCATGTCCTCACCCGTGGACACAACCCTTCAGTAATGGAGTTGTTTCAAGCATGTACAATCCAAAGGAGACCTCGGTGCAGACCCAGGACATGCTGGAGGGATTATATGTCCCAGCTGGTGAATGCCTTGCTATCCTGCCAGGAAGAATTAGAGGAGGCGGTAGGGAAAAGAGACATCTGGGCATCTTTGCTCCGACTACTACCCCTGTGACCCGGACTGAATAAGTGGCACAAAATGTATGGATGGAAGACTTCAAGGAACTTTAAGTTACACCAGTCATATCTGCAGCTTAACCCGACTTGAAAACTTTGCATTTATCATGTGCATCGTTTCTCTCATATTGTTTAAAAAAAAACAAAAAAAAAAAGGCTATACCATTACATTGTTCAGCTCAAGTGTGAAAGATGCAAACTTGATTGAAAAAGATTCATTGTCTTGATCCTCTTTAATTGATTTGTGCATTTATTTTATTCTCAACCTTCCAGCCTGTGTCTTAGTTTTCCCATTAAGGTTATTTATAACCAAGCATTGAAGTAAAACTGTAACCACCAGTCCACTAATAGAATTAGGAAGAGTAATCGCAGGGACAAAGCTATAGTTATTTGTGTCTGAGATTACAGCTTGACAGACACTATAATCTATGTTATTTCAATCACAAGCTGTCCTGGCTGGAGGGGCAAAAATCAAGTTTAATCAAATACCCAGAAATGTCTGTAATAATATAAAAAAATAAATTGTCTAAATGAGAGTCCATTGCTTCTATTGCTTACTTGTATATCTATATTCTATAAATTTGTTTTTATTATTTTGGTATTTCCTTTTTATTTATTTATTTATTTAGTTCTTTGCAATTCTCATTTTTTTCCTTTACCTTCTTCTAAAGTACTTCGCTCGCCAACACCCCAGCCTGCGCTACGCACCAGCCACTTCACGTCTCTGCCACATGCGTATGTGGATTTTATTTTCACCAAACAATAAATCTTTTAATTCTCGCAGATACGCCTTTTCATTGGGAAGAAACACTACTTTTCCCTGATGGAACACGAATTAGATGATCTACAAGTCTCCAAATTTAAAGTTTAAATGTGAACAATATCTACATACTTTTGTCATATCACATATATCCATATATTTGTTCTCTTTTCGCTGTTCCGTGATTTCACCAAGTATTAATTTCCATTTGTTTGAGCTAATGCGATCTTTACTATCATTTTTTGAGACTTTTGAATTTTAGTACTTTCATTATCTTTAACCTGCTCTGCATGTGTTTCGCGCCAATGTTTTTGAACCTCTTTACAACATTCTACTTTGTCTTCTACTCTTTGTATTTTATTTCCAGCCCTGGGCGTGGTTATATCTCTTGACACAAAGTCTTTTCTCGCAGGATATGAAATTCTCTCTCTGAAAAAGTCTAATCTTATCCCAGGCTAAAAAGTCTTGTCTCATCCCAGGATTGTTTTATATAATACAGAGACTAGAATCCATTTTGTCTCCCTTCTTGTAGATTGGACTCACATTTACAACTTTCCAGTCCTCAGGTACTTCTCCTTTCTGATATAACTGCTAACAATGCCTAATAAGGATTAACAGATGATGTCTTTTGTTTCTTGCAATACAACTGGTAAAATCCGATCAGGTTCACGGCTTTATTAGTCTTCTACGTGTTGAGAGTCTGAAGCACATCTGACTCTTCTATTTTAAAATGTATAAACTCATCGAGTTTGTTTTTACTTCTGCATGAGGCATTCCATGTCTGCTGCTTGCACAAATACTCAGATCCCACACATTAACATTTTACTGAGCCACATGGCCAGCATTGATTTTGTTCCACTCCTCTTGGCAGATTTGCTCCGGCTCTTTCAGAAATCTAGAAAATATTTTGAAATTGTTCAATAGATTTTTGAATGGGTTGAAGTTGGGCCTTTGACTCAGCCACCCCCCAAATCATTGGATCCTTATCCAGACCAAAGCTTCTGGTATTTAGAAGACTGACATGAGCCCCCCAGTATTATCATCTGAAACGAAGCACTGAGATGTCTAAGGGTGCATAGAGTAAGAAATAACCCAATATCTCCAGAGACAATACACGGGTAGCTTTAAGACCCTGCAACTTTTAGGTTCAATGCAAGAGATGCTGTGTATCATTAACAATTCAGGAACTCCTTGGATTAAGTAACAAAAATCTGTAAGGGGAGAGAGGACATTTTAGTCCGATTATACAGGCAACTGAAAACTGATAAGCTCGAGAGATATGGGGCTGATTAGCTTCTGTGAACATATTTATTTCATCCATTTGTCCTTCACATCAAACTTTCAACTTGGGAGCTTCTCTGAAACTAAATATTGTATTCATGATGGGGTCCTTTTGTTAAGACCCAATTTAAAAAATAATAAGTTATGTCACCTGGCTATAGGGAATAAAATGACATTTTTTTTATATTTACTTTCCTGTTCATCAGTAACTAAACAAATAAATTAACCGACATATTCGAATTTGAGTTTTATGACTAATGCCTCTTTAACATCCAACTGACACCAGCTTATGCCAATTCATAGAAAATTGGGGATATATACATAATCAAACATTCATACTGGGACAAGTCAGAGATGGAACTTCTATTACTGCCAATGATCTGAGGAGAGAAAGCAGACACAAAGACGAGCCAAGATCTTAATCTCATCAAGGTTTGCTACCACCATGTACAAGGTCTACTTAACATCTGTTTGTTGTATATAAAGTTGAACAAGTCAATCTTCTTTCTGTTACATAATACCTGGATACAGTCATGTGAAAAGGTACACCCTAATGAAATATTTTTTTTTTCATTTTTAAGATATGTGAGAATATCAAAATTTGATCTTCTACATACTCCATATTTATAGATAAAGTTGATATAACACAAATTATGTCACATGTACATTTTGTAGCACACTTTGCAACTCAAATAAACATTAATGCAATTTTTGCATGTGGGAAGAGTAAGTAGACCCCTATACTTATCACTACCTCAAATACCTAAAATTAGAATCAAAACTAGAATCTGGAAGTTGGGGTATCCCACAAAGCATCAACCGTGGTGAAGAAATGAGACACAATCAAGGAATTTGGGGGATTAGAGACTCACATAAGGCAGTGGGTGCCAGTTGACAAGCATTGTCCCCAATAGCACTTGCACTGCTGTTCTAAAACTGACATGCCAACACAGTTAAAATTACTGTGCTACTGCCAGGACCGCCAGTAAGGGAGAGGGGCCGAGTGTGAGCAGCAGGTGTTGCATCCAATTCAGTCCCCCTTTCCTAATGGAGAAAATGTCAATCACACCACAAAACCAGTGACGTTTCACGATCAGGGATTCCACTGAAATCATTACTTCTCTATGGACCATTGCAAGGTACAAATTGCATTCTCTTAAAAAAAAAACAAGTTATTCCCCTTTATGAACACTCTGCTCACCGGAAGGAACCCACGAGAACACACATTTCTGATGCTCATTCATAGGTGACAATTACACATGCAATGCTTGATTCTTTTCATATCATAGAACAGGAGCACTAACTAAAAAAATGACCTACAAATGACGGAATACTGCAAGACCCTGACCAACTGCACCAGTATAAAGTCAAACAACGTGCCTCAGTCAATTTTGCGAAATTGCAACGCAGCCTTCCTCTTTGTCGCACTCCCTGAAATACCATCTCATCCCCACCTGGGGGTACAGGGAACTCCTGATGTAGACTGATTTGTGTACTTGCAATCACACATAAGTGCAATACCGACTTTCATTCAGTAGTACCGATACTATCAATAAATAAGTAAATTAAAAGGTGCTTCCATTTACATTTTCAGAATATGAGTATAAACTTGGTATCAAACTACCTGTGTCTGTGACACCCTTACTCCTGATGTTGCCAGGATAGATCCCCCTGCACCCCATGACCCTGAAGTCTATTATTGTGGCTGGAGGATTTAATGCTACATCTGAACTTACTGTATAGTACTGTCATTGTAGATAAAGAGTCAAATCTTCTTTGTTTCCACCGTCTGCCGACTGTGACTAAAGCAGGTGAAGCAGCAAGCTCCTTTTAAGCTGCACCTGGGAATGCCTCCAGTACCATAGTCTGTCATCTTGGAAGTCAAGTGGAAACCAGGGAAGTCCCCTACCAAGACAGCGCCCTCTAACGGCACAGAGGGACCGCCATTTCCCATTTTGCATATACTGACTCGATTCAATTATTTTTTGTATGCCTTTGATAAAAGGGGGTTTCTTTTTTGACTTTGTTAAATTTACTCTAATGTTTAATGTTATTCATGTGTTTTTATACAACAATACTGCTCTGGCATTTAAACCTGGACTTTAACAGGTTAGAGTGCTAAAAAGTAGCCTTATGATTCACACAGGCAGTGATGAAGTGTTTTGTATTATGTATGCTGTGTGCTTTCAATCAACATAGTGAATTAGTCAGATTACAAATACAGGAGTGAGAGTCAGAATTGGTGGTACCAGAAATTGAGTAGTTGGAGCGGGTGTTACCAGAAATTGAGGAGACATAGTTGGTGTTGAAGGTTTTGAGTACCGACTTCACAGCCATGTAGATGTTGCAACTATGGATGATTTAACTGATGTAGGAGGAGAACAGGCATCCCAGCCAGGGCAGAGCAGAGCATGGGTTATTACCTGGATGGGAGGTCCAAAAGGAACGATGAATGGATTGGCCAGCTGGGCAGAAAGATAATCTGGGCCCAGCGGGTATAAAATAACGCATGGACTATCCAAAGCTGGAACTTGGGAGTGGTTCCATCCCCCAGGTGCTAGGTGGTAGTGGTCCTCATATGAGAATGGAGTTCGGAAGTGCAGCCCTGTAAGAGTCCCTTGGGGGTGCTGGCAGGGGAGGACCACCCTTATTTGTCTATGGCCCGGAAGTGTTTCCTAAAGAAGATAGAATGGCACTGAAAGCACTCCCGGGTCCGGCATAAAAGGAAACCCAGTGCAACACATGGACGAGTCAGAGTTGGGAGGCAGTGGGCAACACCCAGCAGAGGGGAGGAGGAGGAAGAATTGTTTGGTTTGGGTTAAATTATTGTATTGTAGTTATGGCTTGTTATTGGGAGGATTGTGAAGAGGTGCCTGAAAAAGGAATAAAAATCCTTCATTTTACCCTACCAGCAAGTGGTGCTCCTTTGTCTGTGGTTTTGGAGCTCTCTTACCACCCCCCACCCCTTGTGCTTACACTGAAAAAGGACCAAGTGGAGGACAAAATAAAAATATGTCATCATAAAAATGAAGTAATATTTTCGAGGTCATGAACCAACTGTAGTTTTCTTCAAATGGTAGGGATGTACACAAGCAGCTGAGTAATTATTGTGTAACTGCCTTTGGAACATTACAAATACTAGCTTATCATCCCCATCACAAACTGTATTTAGTATTAAGGCTTAAATGATTAAAATGCACTGTATAATAGTTTTGTGAAAAAGGAAGTAACTATACCTGAGCAGAAAGACTGTCATTTATTGTTATGACTTCTGGGAATTATAAATGAGAGAATTTTGGTTTGGTATGTATTTTCTAATTTTCCTTTCATTATGCATTTAGAGATTCATTATTATCATTCCTTGTTCCCAAAGCCAGTCTTCCCGTGCCAGTGTCTAGTCCATCTCGGTCTGTTCTGCCTATTCTGGCCACCTGCATCTTGCAGGTGGTGAGACCACAAGACAGTTCCACATCACCATTGCTTTTTGCAGATGATGGTATCATCTTTGCTTCATCTGATTAAGACATTCAGCACACACTCGAGCAATATGCTGCTGAATGTGAGGTGGCTGGGATGAGGATTAGCACCTCCAAGTCTGAGGTAATACTTCTCTCTCAGAAAACAGTGGATTGGTCTCCCCAGGTGAGATGTGAACAACTGCCCTTAGTGGAGGAGTTCAAGCATTGCAAGGTCTTCTTCATGAATGATGGACAAAGGAACATGAGATCAACAAATGGATTGAAACAACAGCAGCTGTTCTGAGGGTGCTGTACAATTCCATGATGGCGAAGCAAGAGTTGAGTCTAAACAAAAAAGTCTCAGTTTAGCGGTTGATTCACATACCTGTCCTCACTTATAGTCATGAGATGTGGGTAATGGACAAAAGAATACGATTGCAAGTACAAGAGACAGAAATAAGGTTTCTTTGCAAGGATACTGGGCTGACACACCATGATAAGGTGAGAAGCTGGGCTATTTGGAAGAGCCTCAGAATAAAGTTACTGCTCGTTCAGATCAAGAGGTGGTTTGGGCATACTGTATTTTAAAGATACCACCAGACACTGGGTGGAGACCCTGCCGCAGTCTCAGAATACACTGGAGGGATTATACCCTCTCTGGCCACTTTATCAGGTACACCTGTTCAACTGCTTGTTAACGCAAATATCTAATTAGCCAATCACATGGCAGAAACTCAATGCATTTAGGTATATAGACATTGTCAAGATGACCTGCTGAACTTCAAACAGAGCATCAGAATGAGGAAGAAAGGTGATTTAAGTGCCACTCAATGTGGCCTCGTTGTTGGTACCACACGGGCTGGTCTGAGTATTTCTGAAACTGCTGATCGACTGGAACTTTCACACACAACTATCTCTAATGTTTATACAGAATGGTCCAAAAAGGGGAAAATATCCAGTGAGTGGCGGTTCTCTAGGCAAGAAACCTTTGTTGATTCCAGAGGTCAGAGGAGAATGACCAGACTGATTAGAGTTGATAGAAAGGCAACAGCACTCATTACAGCCGAGGTATGCAGAAGAGCATCTCTGAACGCACAACATGTTGAACGTTGAAGCGGATGAGCTACAGCAGCAGGAAACCACATTGGGTGCCACTCCTGTCAGCTAACAACAAGCAAACTGATGCTACAATTCACACAGGCTAACAAAATTGGACAATAGAAGACTGGAAAAACATTGCCTGGTCTGACGAGTCTCGATTTCTGCTGCGACATTCAGATGGAAGGGTCAGAAGTTTGCGTCAACAAAGCATGAAACCATCCTGCCTTGACAGTTCATGCTGGTGGTGGTGGGGGTGTAATGGTGTGGGGGATATCTTCATGGCACACTTTGTCCCCTATAGTATCAACTGAGCATTATTTAAATAGCACAACCTACCTGAGTATTATTGCTCACCATGTCCATCTCTTTATGACCGCAGTGTACTCATCTTCTGATGGCTACTTCCAGCAGGATAAGGTGCCATGTCACAAAGATAATCTGAAACTGGTTTTTGGAATATGACAATGAGTTTGCTGTACTCAGATGGTCTCCAGATCTCAGATCCAATAGCCCACCTTTGGAATGCAGTGGCACGGGAGATTCGTATCATGGATGTGCAGCTGACAAATCGTCAGCAACTGCATGATGCTAACATGTCAATATGGACCAAAATCCCTGAGTAATGTTTCCAGCACCTTGTTGCATCAGTGCCATGAAGACTAATAGCAGTTATGAAGGCAAAAGGGGCTCCAACTCAGTACTAGCCAAGTGTACCTAATAAAATGGCCAGTGAGTGCATCTCTCAGCTGACTTAGGAATGTCTGAGAATTCCAGAGGAAGACCAGGAATCTGTAGCTGAGGACTCAGTAGTCTTGCCTGACCTGCATGGTCTGCTGCCATTGTGACCCTCTCCGGGAAAATTATGACATTATTATCATAATATTTTTATGCTTTCACACTGCCATTTTGTATTTTAGTTTATTGTTACGGGCACTGCTATTTTCTGTATTCTTGAATGGCCATGGCATTTACAGGTCGTTATGCCCATTGCAGGTCATGTGGCAATTGTATACCATCTCTCCCCATCTATATAAAATGGTAGCCCACTACTTTCAGTGTCTAAGTTCCTAGATATTGTGGAAAGTAAGTTCTTGCATGCATTTACTTAGTTAAAATAAAACTACATCAGGGAGTATGTTGAAAGACTTTGATTTTGGTTAGGATATTGGTGTTTGGTATATTTAGTACTCAGTCTTTTTGGTTTTAACCCTTTTCCATTTCCTCAGTGAATTCCCCTTTCAAGGTGCCTTCATTTCCAGGTCCACATATTTAAAATAAGATATTCAGAATGAACTTTTGTCACCTCTTCACAATAGTGTTGCTGACCCTGAGCTTGTATCAACAGCCAACATCACTTGTAATCAACGACTGATTACTCACATCACTGATGGCTGTTCCTTTGCCCATAATTTAAAACACTCTGTAAACACACTTACACTATGCATTATAATCCTGATTGTATACAGATGGCTGTGAATGCATTGAAATTTACATTGCATTTACACTAGAAACATTCAAGCAAAAAGAATAAAATAGGATTCCCTTGAAAAATGCAAATTTGCCATCTGACAACCTCATCTGTTAGCGGGCTCAACGTGGTAGGTGCACTGCCATTTTGTATACCTTACATTTCTGATAGTGAAGGCACGCAATAGAAAAGGACATTTGTGGTGTATTGTTAAGAGAACGCAAGAGAAGCAGAAGGTGCACTGTAATGCTGCAGTAGTGACAGCTCAAGGAAAAGACACAAGTGTGCTGCAGTCACTCTGGATGCATAAACCGAGTCAAGACTGGCGAGATAAAATCCTGCTTTAACTGTTTTATGACTGCTTTTGGCTGCCCAGTCTCTGTATGCATCCACTAATGTTTTTCTATAATTGCAAAACACTGCAGCCCCTCAGGTGGATGAGAAGAAATAACATGCAATTTCGAAAGTATATACCGGTCATAAAAGCGTGTTGCAGCCAGAAGCACCAATAATTAACGGATGGTGAGATGAGCCTATTGTGCTTGTGCTAGCAGCACTGGCTAAACTTGCGTAGTACACTGGATGGTGAATGCGCAAAGGACTGTGTCAGTTTGTCATTGGCAAATCTTTTGCAACAGTAACCTTCCTGCTTAGTCAACAAACAAATTATTGGCTCACCATGCTTATTTACTCAGAAGCCAAAGTGCTGTCAAATAGACAAGACTGATTTCTTCCAGGCCATCCATTCACCAGTCTGTGCTTTTCTGTATTAAATGAGGTATTTTCATGCCTGGCTACAGCGCATGACTATTAAAAATGAGAACACCCTGTGGCCAAACTGAAAATTACTGGAAATGCAGAAAATCAGTGCTGTTTACTCAGTTAAAAAGGAGACGCCTCCAAACAGTTTGCAACAACATAGTCATTCTGTGATGTTTAAGGGGACGACTGATCAACCTGAGGATTTAACACATCACCCAACCCTAGCTGACTACGGAGATCAAATCCCTGCCTGGGAACTACCTGTGTGTTCTCATTTTTTCAGCATGGGGTTTCAGCCCAAGGCTCTATTTTCCCATAACATCTGTAATTAGGAATAATCTGTCAGACAGAATGTACAGTAGTTTGTGAGACTCAACGACCGTGTTTCTGGTATGGATGAGAGCAACACTGGAACGCCACAAGAAGCAGTCCTGTCTCCTTGTCTCTTCACTCTGTACACCTCAGACTATAAATATAAGAACAAGTCATGTCACTTGCAGAAATTCTCAGATGATTCTGCACTTATGGGGTGTACTGGTAAAGGGGGATGTAACAGAGGTGAGGAGACTGTTGGAGAACTTCGTCTCTTGGTGCAGAATAACATCAGCAAAACCAAACAACTGACTGTCACCACACCAAAGAACCTCTACGTCCAGTCACTATTCAGGGAGTGGATGTAGAGGTGGTGCACTGCTGTAAGAATTTGGGGTCCACATCAATAGACTGGTCTCGTAAGGATTTATACAGGGTGCAGCAGAAATAACTCCCACATGGCGAAAAATCACTGTGGGGTTCCCAAAGCAGGTAGAGGGGAGCGGTACATTCCATTAGGTACGGTACATAATAAAGTTTTCAGTCATCACCATGCCGTGGTCGGGTGAGCATCGAGGCTTTGTAGTGGAGGCTTTTTTCAAAAATGGCGAATCTGTAGCTGCGACCCAGAGGTTGCTTCGCACGCAGTTCAGTTTACGTGCTAATGAAAGGGTTCCAGACAGGAAAACGATTTTGCTGTGGGTTCAAAGAGTAAGGGCAATAAGAGGTTTTCAAACTTCGTCCTTGGTCCTTGGACCAACTAAAGGAGGCTATTCAAGAAGAAATTGAAGGAATTTCGCCCGATGTGCTACTGAGAGTGATGGAAAACTTCCAAGAACGGCTCCAAATGTTTATCAGCCGTCAAGGCCACCATTTGGACCATATCATTTTTAAAACTTAATGTAAAAAAACTTTTTTATATCTACATTTGGGAAATAAAACATTTTTGGTGATACCTCGTAGCATTTTTTTTTTTCAATCCCCCTTTGAAATGTGGGAGTTATTTCTGCCGCACCCTGTATAAGAAAGGGCAGAACTAACTCTTTTTCCTTAGAACACTGTGTTTCTTTAATGTGGGTAGTGACATCCTTTACATCTTCTACAACTCTGTGGTGGCCAGTGTGATGTTCTACATCATGGTGTGCTGGGCTGGTAACATCACTTCAAGAGAGGCCCACCAAATCAATAAGCTAATTAAAAGGACAGGCTCAGTTATGGGTCATACACTGGACCTTCTGGAAGTAGCAAAGGTGAGAATTAAAACAAAACTGATGGTCATTATGAACAATTCTACACATCCTCTCTTTGACACACTAACACTGAGGAATTTCAACCAATACATTTTTCAGCAGAAGTGTGTGCAGAAACACTACGAGGGCTACGTTGTACCAACAATACACCTGCACTGTGCTTCACTGAGACTGTGACTGCCAAGTCAGATGTTTCTTTCTTTTTAATTTTCTACCATTTTTGTCATTCTGGTATGTGTTCAGACCATTGTGTGTGTGTATATATATTTATTTAATGAGCTTCAATAAAAAGTCAAATTTCCCTTTTGGGGAGTTCTATCTATCTATCTATCTATCCATCTATCCAGGACAAATAAAGTTCTATCTATCTAACTCCATAGAGCGTGAGTGTGCCCTGTGGAATACTGGTGCCTTGATTGGAGAAGGCATTGGTGTCTTTGACTCTGAACTGGATTATGCAAGCCAAAAATGAATAAATAATCTCTTACAGGACTAAAGATATAACAGCATGTGATCTATGCCAAAGTGTAAAATATGTCTTTTTGTTAACCTTGTTTGTGTGTGTGTGTGTTACAGATCAACACTCCACTCAAAGCTGGTCATTGCCTTGAAATTATAGATACCAGGATAAGCTCAAACTCTTCAATAACTGTGTACAACAATGTGGCCGTGAGACATTAAAATGAATTGTTTTCAAGAAAGCAAAACAAAACTGAAAAATTGTGAGAAACATTCACACTTATAAATATAGAGACTTAAAGCATTTCTTTGTATACTGGAGTGACAAGTTGCCAAGTTATTTTGGTGCAGAAATCCTACAGTAACCACACACACTTTATACTGTTCTGTTTGTGCTGACACATTTTTCCCTTTGTGATACAAAGGGCCTACAACAGGATACGCCTAGCTGAGTACAGGGACAAGGTTCACTTACAGATAAGAGCTACTTTTAAGGCACACAATTCCATTTTAAAGTTTCTCCAAGACGTTTCATGTGTTAATGATACACCATACCAAAAGGAAGTAACAAACTGTTGAAAAGTAATTCATGTTAGCTTGTCACTCAAATATTACCCACTGAAAGCTGTACAATAATGTCCTAGAAATCGAGTTGGGAAGCTAATGAATTAATAAATTAATAA